>NW_027248387.1:300000-497500 GCF_041260155.1 Ptychodera flava
TTTTGTCACCCATCAGTTCACAGGAAAATTGCATTTAATAACCCTTTGTCATTATTATATAGGACGGAGACACCAACAAACAGCTGCAACAAGAGCTATTGCCACAGTAAAGAGATGCCCCATTTTACCAGAAAAAGTGAGTAAAAGTGCACATTTGTTTCACACAACCTTTCTGTGTTATTTTCAGGCAAACTGACTTGCCACAGCTTATTTGCAGATATCCTCATGCCATTCTTTCAATAACAAACATACTGTTTCATGGATGATATTTCTTGTTTATGTTGATAATAACCTCAAACTGGCAACTTAGATGATTTAATACAGACACATACCTCACAAATCCTTTGGCCAAAAAGATGTAATGGTTGATTCTGTTATTCAAGGCAAATTTATGTTTCCACAGCATGATTTGAACTTGGGTCCTTCAACATTGCTTACACAAATTTTGTGAGCCATCTTGTCACTCAAGATGGGTAAATATTAAAGTCATTCATTTCCAGCAAATAACTTCCTGTACAAATGTGACTATTGACTTCCACTAACCGGTAATAGATAATTATTTGTTTCTTTTTCAACAGATTGTCCAGGACATAACATACTCGATACAGAAAATGCCTTCAGCTCCACAAATTAACAATGGATTCTCTGTGTACAATGTGTAAGCAGAATGAAGACTCTGCCCTCAGATATGGAATTCAAAGAGCGAATATATAAAAGGTGATCAAGTATTGTTATGTGCAGTGATAATAATTACATCAGGCATGAATGTTCCTCATATTTCCACATAGTACACTAAACTTTGGGTTTTGTTTAAATTTCAGCTGTTATTACATATCTGTGACATATTATCTTTGTCGTGGTCACACAACTGACAGACCTGTTTAAACTTTTTATTGTTATAATCAATCTTATGAGGGGAGCCATTTGCTTGCACCTGGTTTATGATATTGAATCTTAGTCTGGTGTATCAAACATAACATAATTTGCCATTTCCCTTATTTTAAAAAGGCATCAAACATTTTTGGTTCTCAAGTGTCTTTGGTGGAAAAACTGCAGTTGGAAAAATTGTAACAGTTGTGACGTAAGTATTGCTTGTTGAAAAAAATTGTTACTGTGATTCAGTACAAACTAGTCAAGGCACATAATGTGCCTTGACTAGTTTGCTCTGACATTAGCTGTAAGTTTTAGCAATTTTCAATCTTCATTGTTGTGTGTACAAACTGCAGTTTTGATAGCTATATAACAGTCTCTTGAATACCAGTGTTCTGCTTGACAATGTACTGTGTACATGCTTAACATCCATTGTTATTGTTGACAAATGAATTCTATTCCAGACTGAAATTAGATTTTTAACAATAACCATGCTGTACACATATGAACTGGGTTGATACTGTATGTTAGACATTCATTATGCTTTAAGAAGTAGAACAAGAAACTATATACACACAACAAAACTACTTGGAAATTGCCAATGGCTACAGCTGATGGAGTTTTCATCATGCTGGATTTATAATTTCTGTCAGATTCAGTACAACGACGTCCGTGTAATCCTACACTGGAAATCTCTCACAGCCCTTTTACATTCTGAGGGCTGGTTCAGGGATGTGCACATACCTGTACCAGCTCTGGAAGCTACATAGACTACCAGCTATTAAAATAATATCCTCAGTGTAGTATAGTCAGAAAAATAAGTAGCACAGCTGCATTTCACATCCATGTACCTAGTGTGTCAACAGTCCTGTACAATAGTTTTGCAAATAGTACATGTACCGTAACATGGGTTTGAAAAAATGAGCTTCAAAATTTGCTTCCAAATCAACCTTGTAGAAGCAATGTGTACAGTTCTGTAATAGGGAAATTCCAACATAACTGGTACATGAATGTCTGCATAGGCACAATTGCACTGTGTGTTTACAATAAGGCTGGTACAGGGAAGTAAGCTTTTATGTGACAAGGGTAAAAAGGGGCTGAAAATTTCACAGCTGAAAATTTCACTGTGCCTCAAATGCTGAACACAGGTCCTGGTAGAGGGAGGTGATCAGCACATCTGGTACATGCATATAGTGCTAGGCATGTCACATACATACAGCACACATTCCTATATCTGGATGTGTATAAAATTACCCCTGCTACAGTGTTGTCAGGTATATGGGTGGTACACAGAGTGCTCGTCAAAGCTGTGCTAGGATGTTGTACAAGGACATGGCCATGTCGAATCTGCATTTGTCAATTTATTTCAAGATAAAAGGCAGATATGACCATCAACCATACCCTCATTCACATGAATCATATGTTTACTTGGTAGATTATGGCTTAGTTCTGTTGTTCGGATCTCCATTAGCCACAACTTGGGGGCTTTCTGCCAGCATTTTTGTTCTGCTTATCAACTGTAGTTTCCCATTCAAGTCATTGAAGCATAATGAAATCCTCAATGTTTAGCTACTCAGTACAGTATGTACATGTAGCATTGTTATTGTTGAAATTTCATTTAGGGCTGGACAAGAATTCATTTGTCAATTATAAAAATGATAAAAATACAGGCTGTGTTTACAAACATAATACTTGGCATTTTAGTATGCTGAGGAAAGTAGTCCAAGAAAGTGTAGATGATAAACAGTAGTTACAGTTAATGGAGCTTCACTTACTTATTTCAAACTATATACATGTGAAGTATATCATCAATTATGGCTGTTGCATAGCCAGAGTGATAAAATGCTTTCTCAAAGGTCTTTCCAGCTTCTTTGCAAGTCTCAAAAGGACATTGCACTGAGAATCTAATATATCTTGCCTTGTAATATATTCATTTTGATATTCTGGATTTAAAATTCATTATCATGACATTCAAACCATAGTTTTACACATTTTTGCAAGTGCAGTGATGCAGCAAGGCCTATGACATTGACAATAACTTGTAAGAGCTCTCTTTTTCATGCTAAGAGACTTTACCCTGAGTAGTCATGTCAGATTATTGGTGCACCAAGAAAGACTTGATAATAGTGTACCTGCAGTCAAATATGTGTTTAAGAACATGACTGTAATTTAGAATGCTGCCAATAAACATTCCAATATACTTGCACAAATTCCCTAAACATACCAGTAGATAGGCCTTGCCCTCATTGTACTGGTAGCTTGGTACTGAGTGTTTTACCATGATCTAACCTTGTGCCTCAAATTTAAAGTGTTTACATCTTTTACATTCCAGGATACTGGAAAACTCCGAGGAAGAGATGCAAAGCAGCAGCCCTGTTTAGGTATGCTCGTCTATGAAGGAGCAAGCAGTTTGTGTTGTTTCTTGAAGGTGTAATCTTCTGCAGCATGGAAAGAGACAATGTTATGCTGGGTTTGCTTAGTTATCTAGGGTCTCAAAGTTTAATTACATCAGATGTCTGAAAGGAACTTGTTAATTTGTAGAGTACTTCTGGCTTGACAAAGCTGGGATGTGAACTAAATGTGCTGACAATTATGAGTGGTCTGTAATGCACAGGGGATTTCCCGGTGAAACAGCTAGCAATTTTGCATCAGATGCATGAGGTAAACTTTATAACATCAATCATGTTATCAGTATGATTTTACAAGTAGCATTCATAAGAATGTCATTTTCAGTGAGTATACCCTTGTAAGTATTAGATTTAATTATGTTGCAACAATTACTGTTTCATTTCTTGTAAATTGCAATAAATGTTAATCTGAAATTAATTTTGATGATTGTTGTTGTTGTTTTTTTAATGTAGCTTGCATGCAGGATTTCTAACTATTTCAGCTGTTGTTTGTGTTTCAGATATTTTACAGTCCTGCTTTGTGTAGCTCCATCACATAGAGGACCCAATAGGCCATTCCATTGGATGATAATCCTCCCCTGTGTCTGCAAAATTTGAAGAAATCCATTTTAAATTTGAAGGATGGTCAGACATAATTATCCCCCCTCCCCTCCCCCCCAGCAATATGGCCAATATTGAACTGGTTTGTCAGCAAGCCATACAAAAGCCCTAGAGTGGCATGTCTGCAAGCCAGCTTGTAATGGCTTGTTGGTAAACCAGAGGAATCCTTATAGTGGCTTGCTTGTAAACCATAATTAGTCAGAAATTGGTTTGTTTGTAAGCCACATTGCAGTAATATTGGCTTATCTTCAAACCAGATGGAACCAGAATTGGCTTACTGTTGAGCCAGAGAAGTGTGGTATTGGTTTACAAATAAGCCACTATTCAGCATTATCTGGTATATGGGCAAGCCACAGTATCTAAAACATTGCTTGCTAGCAAGCCTAGTTCATATAAGAGTGGATTGCCTGTAAACCATTGTTCAGTACTAACTGGCTTACTGGCAAGCTGAAGTGATTTTTACTTGGCATGTATATATCCGTATCAAAACCCAAACTGGCATGCACAGAAACCAGACTTGGCATGCCAGAAAGCCAAATATAAGCCAAAATTCACAACTCGAAACAATCCGTTTACTGACAAAAAAGCCGGTTTATTTTGGCTTGAATTTAGCTGGCCGGCAAACCAGAAAAATTTGCAGTGCAGTGTTGATAACTGACTTTGAAGTCTTAAATTTCAGCTTCGAATGATTGTGATAACAATAACCTTAACACAGAAGTGATATTTGCAATCAATACCGTTATTTCACGGTGACCTGTAATTGATTTTGAGATGTACAGTCGTGCAAAATTAATTCAGTCCGGTGATTCTTTTAAAGTGTCTTTACTCTGTACTTGATGGTGAAATAAATTTCTTCTGGTATAATGTCTCGCATTTGTTTTTTTTATTCGTCGCCACGTGACTTTCTTTTGTTTAAAAAGTGTCCATTTTACAAGTTCTTTTGTTTAAAAGTGTCCGATTAACTAGTAAACCGACAGTTTTTAATAAAAGAACTGTCCGATTTACTAGTAAATCAGACACTTTTAAACAAAAGAACTTGTAAATCGGACACTTTTTAAACAAAAGAAACCAGGTGGTATATAATAAAATATTCGATTATGGAAATTGGAGAGCATGGTTAGAACAATGGGCACGAGGCGGCGAGTGGTATAACTATAGGTAAGCGGACGAGTAGGAGGCGGTTTACTGAATTTAACGGTACAGTTTGCTAGTAAACTCCGAGGCCCGCAGGTCCGAGGAGTTTTATGGCAAACTGTACCGTTAATTCCGTTAACCGCCGACGACGAGTTCGCTGACCGTGTTATACCACGAATTTGCCGAGTTTTAGAGCCTTGTTTTCACGCCGGAAGTTTTATTTGTAATTTTAGTGCAGTGCAAGTCGAAACTTTGGCAGGAAAACGTTGACGCGTTTTGACACCTTGTTGAATGAAAGTATAAAAAACTGACCCATGATTGGATAAAACAAAGTGGACATGTGTTGCTATTGTAGTGCGATGACGTGGGTAGCGCACCTGGTTTGATTTGAATTGTATGAATTATGTTTGATTGATTGGTTGGTTGAATGAAGTGAAAAGGTGTTTGCAGATCGACGTTAGAGTCACGCTTTGCTCACTTGGGTCGAAAACTTTGAGCAGCATACACGCAATTGCCGAGTCGCTCTACGTATATCGATATGGCGGATGAAGTACAAATGAAAGCTGTATCCGGTGCACTTCAACTACCAAAGCCAAAGATGGAAAAGAAAAGTCCCCCTGTCACGCCAGTGCTAACGGCCACAATCGGAAGACCAAGCTACACGTCAGAGAAAGGCGCAACAGAAACTGCAAGTACAAAAAAAACAATATGTCTAGATCCACAATGACTGTGGTACTGCGTGTGTGTTTGCCTGTAGCTAGATTTAACTTTACCAAAGGCGACTGAAACCTGTACATTCAGTGTTGATAACTGACTTTGAAGTCTTAAATTTCAGCTTCGAATGATCGTGATAACAATAACCTTAACACAGAAGTGATATTTGCAATCAATACTGTTATTTCACGGTGACCTGTAATTGATTTTGAGATGTACAGTCGTGCAAAATTAATTCAGTCCGGTGATTCTTTTAAAGTGTCTTTACTCTGTACTTGATGGTGAAATAAATTTCTTCTGGTATAATGTCTCGCATTTGTTTTTTTTATTCGTCGCCACGTGACTTTCTTTTGTTTAAAAAGTGTCCATTTTACAAGTTCTTTTGTTTAAAAGTGTCCGATTTACTAGTAAATCGGACACTTTTAAACAAAAGAACTTGTAAATCGGACACTTTTTTAAAAAACAAAAGAAAGCCAGGTGGCATATAATAAAATATTCGGTTATGGAAATTAGAGAGCATGGCTAGAACAATGGGCACGAGGCGGAGAGTGGTATAACTGGGTTTAATGAATGGATCAAGTACATTAACGTAATTATTTTAAGAGACTTCACATACGGTCTCGCCAAAGTGATACATGCCGAAAACTTCAATAGCAGTCAAGCCACAAGGTGATACATGGCACAATTATGGGCCATATAAAAATATCAATATGAACACGTACTCCACAATGCCTAAAGTACCTGATCAGTCGAGGGCTGTGAAGTTCACAAATTATGCCCGAATTCATGGCTTGAGACCCAGGGTAAAGACACGCCCTGTCGTCATTGCATGTCTGTACGGCGCAATAAAAATGAAAATAGTCTTTCTCTTGTTTAGTGAAGGCGCTAAGATTGACAGATTTGCAAGCAAACTTGTACGGGCAAACGTCTACGTTCTTTTCAGACAGAACTGGCGTCCAGACCTATAAATATACAGAATGCCGGCGCGGCGTATCCCAATCCCGGGTCGAACGCTATGAATAGGAGACGTATTTGTGAAGTTTCAAAGCCTCCTCCGATTAAAAAGATACTTTAGTCATTGTGGATAACGTGTTCGTACTGATATTTTCATAAGGCCCATAATTTCGTCATTTATAATTCTGAGGTTCGACCGTGATTGAAGTATCTTCAAAATATTCTTTTATTGTATCCATTCATTAAACCCAGTAAACCAACTGCTGTGACCACGGACATTTTTTAATTATTGAATGTTATTCAAATATATATTTTTTTGATCTTGGAAATGTTGTCATTTCGCGATTTAGCAAAGTATTTATTTCGTTCAGTTGTTCATCATAAGCCCCAAAATTCTGCCTTATTTTTCATCTTCAGCTTCTTACGCTATGTTAGATCTTTCAGCATTTTTACCGCACTTCAGTATGTTTTGATCTTTTCAGATGAATTTAATCCTGTTTCCATCGGGTAGCTGTCTGTGTTGTTCTTTTATCCAGTTTAGAGATGTCAAAATAAAGCTTAGGTTTGCATTAAATGCATTGTGGAAATATTGTTACTTCAATCAGTCTGTGTCTATGTAAAATTGAATGTGTATGCGCTATGTATACCATTATGTCAGTTCACATGACTACCGACAGTAATTTTTGCAAGTGTAAGATGTGAGGCTATTAACGAAATATAGAGATCGTTTGCTAAATTCCATCGTACAAAAAATGTATTGTCGTAGCCGTTGTCTGACACAAAATCCCCTATGCGATGCACTCAGACAAATCCCGGTATTTTGTAGTCTTTATTATCATTAATTGTTATAATTTTAGTTTACAAAACGCCTGAGGGAAATAAATCCAAGATAAGTAAATTCGTTTTTGTTTGTCCTTGCGCTTACGGTTCCGAAATTTCAGAAAACAATCGAGAAATTTACAGAAATTGTAATCACTGGCAAAATGGTACACCTAAGCTATGATGACAAATGATCAACTCTAAATTCACTCAGTGGTTGTGTCTGGCTTTGTTGTGTTAGATGCAGTCTTTTCTAATCATGTCTCGGAAGTGTATGTGTGTGCAAATCCTTGTACTCACATTGATTATTTTCTGATTTCGCAAAAAGACATTTCGTTTCAAGCGGGGGAGGGGAGGGGTAGCAATCAAAACGAAGAGATTACGTTGTCATCCGTCAGCTTTTATTATTGATTCGGTAACTACAGTGCACCAACCTCCAGGGCATATCAAAACATGCAATTATGCGGCAATGTAAAACAGCGCCCTCGACTGGCATGACATCTCCTTACCTCTCAGCGAGTTGACTTGTACAGAATTTCGGTCATTACATGCGACCTGCCAAACTTGGGCTGAAACGAAACTATGCTCTGTCACTAACACTATTTAAGGCCCTAACCGTTTATTCTTCTACCTCGGACTTTAACCCATGCTGAGACCCTCCTGCCGATCAAGACGACGACATCATAGCTGACGTTTTTCTGCCTATTCTCCAAAGCAGTGCACACCACCGGGAACGGCTACATGCAAAAGTGCGTCGGTAGACGTACGGTGGAGTGCACTGCTTTGGAGAACAGGCAGTTATCAAACGTCGGCTGCGATGTTGTATTGATAGGCATTACAGTCCCAGCATTAGGATTACGGTCACAGGCTGACACAAAAAGGTTAGGGCTTCAAATAGAATTAGGGGCAACATATAGTTTCGTTTTTAGCCCTTGCTTAACAACCGTTCGCAGGCCGGGCTTGCTTGTACTGACCGGATTTCCTTAGGGACTGGACATAAATTACAGGGGGGGGGGGGTGGGTGGGCCGGTGTTTTTCGAAAAACCGCTGCGTAAAAAATAGTGACCCTTCAAAAGTTCATGCACAAAAATTAGTGACCCTCCCCTTATCCGTGCATGAAAATAAGTGACCCTCCCCTGTTACTCAATACCCCCAAAAAAAACCCGCAATGTGTTAAAGACCCCCTTCTGACTTGCTATACTTTTTAAGTCGCCCTCCCGAAAGGAAGGCAAAATGTGGCCGATATAAGGCGTTGTCCAAAAAATATCAAATCATATGTGTGTTATTCATGTAAATGTACTTTGCTTGAAGTGGCAGGTAAAAAGTGCATGCCTGTACAAAAAATGTAATTTTTAGATTTTATCGATAATGTTGATTCACTATACATGTAGTCGACTATAAGAAAACTATGAACGCGTATTTTCCAGTATAAAACTAGCTATATCTGTTCATATACAGATGTTTAATAACTGATATAGATATACTTGATTAGCATGGGTTGTTTACAAGTGCACATGTGGACAAGATATTTGATTTTAGAATTTCTGTCAAAATGTTGATTCACTATACATGGGAGTCTATGACAAAACTATACATGGGAGTCTATGACAAAACTGTCAAAAGATTTTCAGAATTAAAAATTTGCACTATTTGTGCATATATGGACCCTGAATAATTGACATAATTGTGCTTGATTAGAAGAGGGTGGTAAAATATGCATCTGTGTACAATAACTTTGTTTTTGGAATTTCGCATAAAATGTTGATCCACTATACATGGGAGTCTATGACAAAACTGTAAAAAAAAATTTTCAGAATTAAAAATATGCACTATTTGTGTATATATGACCCTGAATAATTGACATAATTTGCTTGATTAGAAGAGGGTGGTAACACATGCATCTGTGTACAATAACTTTGTTTTTGGAATTTCACTCAGTGAAATGTGGATCCATTATACATTGTAGTCTATGAAGAAACTATGAATAATTTTTTTAAATACAAAACTTGGCAAATCTGTGTATTTATGTGTGCTTGATTATTGATATTTATGTTCTTGATTAGACTAGAGTGGTTACAAGTCCATGTGTGTGCAAGAAATTTGATTTTGGAATTTCACCGAAATGTTGATTCACTATACATGGCAGTCTATGGTGAAACCCTATGAATGATTTTTTTCCAATACAAAAATAGGTAAATCTGTGCATCTATGTACACTCAATTATTTGTACTAATGTTCATGATTAGACTAGAGTGGTTTCAAGTCAATGGTTGTGCAAGAAATTTGATTTTGGCATATCACTTAAATGTCGATTTACTGTGTGGCAGTCTATGATGAAACTGTGAATAATTTTTTTCCAATACAAAAATAGGAAAATCTGTGCATTTATGTACACTTGATTATTGGTATTAATGTTCATGATTAGACTAGAGTAGTTTCAAGACAATGGGTGTGCAAGAAATTTGATTTTGGAATTTCACTGAAATGTCCATTCACTATACATGGCAGTCTATGATGAAACTATGAATAATTTTTTTCCAATACAAAACTTGGTAAACCTGTGCATTTATGTACACCTAATTATTAGTATAAATATTCATGATTAGACTAGAGTGGTTTCAAGTCAATGGTTGTGCAAGAAATTTGATTTTGGCATATCACTTAAATGTCGATTTACTATACATGGCAGTCTATGATGAAACTATGAATAATTTTTTCCAATACAAAAATAGGAAAATCTGTGCATTTATGTACACTTGATTATTTGTATTAATGTTCATGATTAGACTAGAGTGGTTTCAAGTCAATGGGTGTGCAAGAAATTTGATTTTGGAATTTCACTGAAATGTCCATTCACTATACATGGCAGTCTATGTTGAAACTATGAATATTTTTTTTCCAATACAAAACTTGGTAAACCTGTGCATTTATGTACACCTAATTATTAGTATTAATATTCATGATTAGACTAGAGTGGTTTCAAGTCAATGGTTGTGCAAGAAATTTGATTTTGGAATTTCACCAAAATGTTGATTCACTATACATTGTAGGCTATGAGGAAACTACAAATAACTCATAGGTTATCTGATCCTAAATTGTTATTCAAAAGTTGTTCGACCTGAAGCTTCCAGTTGTTATTGATGACACTATGCACTATTCTGAACAGTTTGTATTCTGTCAATGTCCTCAAAAAATTAAAAAATGTACATACAGCGACATGAACGTTTGACACCGACCTATACCCGATGTATTGTCAATGGGAGAATGATGTCAAATAAGTAATCTCCCAAATTGTTATTGAAAGAGTCATTATAGGGGACAATTATGCACAATAGTGTTGAATAAGTAGAAATCATGACAACTTAAATCAATGTGGCTGTTTGGATCATCAATACATTGTTTATTATACCTGAAATTTGCGCCCGAAGGGCGCGCCGAAAATGGTAATGGCAGAAAATGAAAGTGCCAGGAGGTATTTTTTCTTTTTTCAGTATTCCATAACGTGCACATGCAATTTCAGCTTTGATGCATGAAAAAAGGTGACCCTCCCCCATAGGCTTGCACAAAATTTTATGACCCTTCAAAAATGCTTGCGCGAAAAATGGCGACCCACCCCCAAAAAACACCGGCCCACCCCCCCTGTAATTTGTGTCCAGTCCCTTATACATGCTATTTTCTATCACATTTCATGGATTTCCTGCGTTTGTCAAAGCTCCTAAGTGTAGCTCCTATCATCATCATGCAGTAAAAATGCAAACCAAGATTCTTACACCCTAACATACTCATCTTCCCTATATGAGCACAGGCGCAACCGTAGTTGACTAAGTGTATAGTACAATTCTACTATACACTAGTGAACTACGGTGGCGCCTCGGTATATGAGTACTTTTCGTAATCTTTATTAAAATAAATAACTAGGAACCTTGATTTCCGTGTTGTAACTGCTGACCCGATAGTCTTGTCCTTTGCCCTTCTTTTACCGCTGGCTGCGCTGCTCAAGAATAGGTGACCTATTCTTGAGCAAAAATAGGTTAATATTTTTGAGCAGAGCAGTCAGCTGTGAGAATGGGGCAGACGACCAGAGAGTGCGCCCTCTTTTGGTAAACTTGTCCATACCCTACGTTTTGGCAGATCTCATATTACCAATAGAGGGCGTACTGTTAAGGAAGTCGTTCTGCCCCAAATCGCCAAAGGATGAAAGGCATGTGCCCCCATGGCCCGAAAACTGTACAAATTTTATTTGGTTTACGTGACGATGGACTGCGTGACGTCAGTAGGTCATTGAAAGCTCAGAAAATTTCTTGCTCTTCTCCAAACTAGAACAGCATGTTGATGCTTTTTGTTTAGCTTGTGAATACAAAGTGTGTAAAACGCATTGTAACTGTTAAAGAGACAAAGTCTGCCTTTTTTTATGAATTTTGTTTGATACACGATACTACTTATACGATTGACGTGTTGAAAGATAATGAATGGGTGGCCCTGCATATATTCGCACCCGGTTTTAGACACGATAAACGAAACCATCGCGAAAATGAATTAATGGTCATGAACATTCATTTTCGTCTAAAACGGGTTCGAATATATGCATGGCCACACATTCATTCAGTATCTTTCAACATCTCAAACGATATAAGCAGTATCTTGTATCAAACAAAATTTATGAAAAATGCAGACTTTGTACCTTTTAAATGAACTTTACAAGATGCAGTAACATTGTCCTTTACGCACATTCTATATTCACAAACTGAACAAGCATGTCAACATATTCTTGAGTTCACAAAGAAGTACAAGGAAACTGCCAAATAATGCAGAAAAGTGACAGCTCATACCCCCTTAAATAAAACACCAAAATTATAGCAAAGCATGTATTCAAAAACTAGAAGCATTACGTTTTACAATAGTTTTATTGGATATAAATGCAACAAATTTTAGAGAACATTACAATCAATCTTCCGTTGTTGGAAGACAACAATAAAATGAAACTTTGTGACCTTTTGACACAAACTCCTCAGTAGTAGCGGAAACGGTCGGAGCAATTTTTCCAGGTTGAAGAAACAGCAAGCTCTACCTTTGATCATAAATCAGAATCTACTTCAGAAATGTAAATGAGAAACAAAATGTCATTTAAATCGCCCATTCCATAATCATTCAAAGTCAAAACACGAAAAAATATGGTCACCTGATACTCCTGGCAGCTGCAGTCTTTAATATGCCTCCCTATCTGGTTGTTGGCGACTTCAAGTGGCACCGGTTGGTAGAATTAAATTTGGTGGGAGAATGCGTGAAAAGGTAGTTGTCACGTAATGAGCCAATCTCTTGAACTCCGCAAAATATTAATTTTATATAAATTCAGCTCTTGGATACAAAGCTTTTTCTTGAACAATAAAACTATCTTTCGAAATGTACTAGAGTCTACAAGTTCCTTTGAGAAAAAGGGTAAACGGTTTACAAAACATTCGTGAACTCTATAACATTCCTTGTAAAAACGCAAACAATAATATGAAGCACACGCCGGTTAGTCGCGTTGGTTTCTAGCTCTACTACGGCCAAATCTTACTTCCGGCAGAAAGTCGTCATCGTCGTCATCTGGGATTTCGATGGTATCCTCCTCCTCCTCCTCCTCCATCCCGGCACTACGTGAAGGCGGTCTTTGCTGAATAGCATTGGCGATTTCCCTGTCAGTGCTACAACTGTACTCAGTTCCGAACATGCCATGATCTAGCCCTCTGAGGGGTGGCGCATTTTCCGGGATTGCTGCTCTGCAGTTTGGGCAGGCTTCTACTTGGATGCAACAAATGTAACAACCAATGACCTTGTTACACCCACAACAGGTGAAAACGGGGAATGATGTCCGTTCGAAACATATCATGCATGTCAATATGTCTCTCTGGCTGCTGGATTCTCCTCTTCCTCTCTAGAGAGAAAAACAAACGATGAAAATATAGTCGTAGAAAACTACAGTATTTCACAGTGATGCATTTACTTTCGCATTTCAGCTGTAAAAATGAGTTTGGTTTATGCTCAGCAGAAATCTATGATAGCAAATAAGAAATAAAAATATGTTTGAAGTTGTTTACTCACTATTTCGCCAATATGTCCTTTAATTTGTTTTAATTCTTCTCCTACTGCCTCTAGTTCCGATTTCCGCTTCTGTCCCAGTTTGGTTTCTCTGCGTATATACTTCTTATAATCACTTTCATCTACCGCAAAAAGTTTTCTAGGAGTTCTCCAAAATTAGAGTTCTGTAAAATTGAAAAACATTTTGTACTATTTAAACTTATAAACTACTTTTAAGCCATGGTCACATTATATGATATAAATACTGTTTACACTTACAGAACAAAATATTTTCCAGTTGATAAGAAACGAAATCATTGGTAACAGAGCGGTTTTTCAAAAAGAAATGCTTGCTTTTATGAGACAACCGCGAAAAACACTATGCAGTATGATATCGTAGCGAGAACCAAATTCAATGTGATCAATCCTGCTCATAATCTTACAGTCACATGTGTAGACATCTGCTGTGCTATCGAAAAACACGGCAACTGATACTAATTCAGCGCTATGTGAAAGCACCGGCATTGAAATCTTATGAGGTTATTACGAAAATACCGCAAACGATGCACGAGGACATTGGCGCAGCGTATCGCCCGACGCGAAGCGGAGGGCGATGCGAGGCGCCAATGTGCAAGTGCATCCTTTGCGGTATTTTCGTAATAACCTTATTATTATACATCTTATATTCTTGACTGGGGCATCAACGTTGTCAGAGTAATGACAGTTTTCGTGCAATGTCACAATTTTTCTTCCGATTTATAGCGCCAGTGTGGAACGCTATCTCTGACGCACTTCTGCAAGTTCTGGATAGCGTGTGTGCACTACACACGTATTTTCAGAGCGCGCGCGAGACATGTTCTGACACTTGGCCAATGAGTCCCTTGAAACCGTTCAACAGTGAACGCGCACATGCAGCCGCAGGGAATGGGGCGCCTGGAAACAGTACGTGTTACGGAACAGGCGTTCCGTACGGCTTTTTTAGCGCACGCAAAATTATATTGTTCTCGATGGTAGATGTATATTAAATTCCAATATTCTCACTAGGAAACTTTATATGCAAGTAAACCGCCAATATCTCACTGAAACAGAATGCCGAACTACAAGCAGACAGATGTCCCTAAAACATGACAGCGTCCCCAAAAGCATGATGTATCCATTCCCGCACTGACAAATTGAATTGGCCCTGGAAGGAATTTTCTGCAGTAAGTTTATTTTGAAAAGCGTGAAACGATTCACCAAGTTGTATTGCTAAATTTCAACGTGTATATGCATGATGCAAACCCACTATAGACTCACCAAAGAGGGCTGATCATTAAAAAAAATCAAGTGTTTCACCTGTTTCTTTTGAAATATATAACATATTGCCTGATTATAGTGACATTACTGTCATGCCCCTGTTGATTGACAGATACCTAGAAGCGAGCGAATCTATATATATAAACTACACAATCGATATAATTTAAGTTACCTATTCTTTGAATTTGTATGTTTGTGATCTAATGACATGTCGCTTAATAATCCATGTAAAAGTAAGTTAAAACGAGTAATTAGAAATGTTCCATCTTCACTTGTGCTGTGACAACGGACCATTTGTATTTTCATTTGAAAAGTACAAGTGTGCCAAATCTTCGATACATTGTGGTCACTGATAAAATATTGACACTGGTGTCTTACTACCTACTAATTTTGGCAACTATTTAATTTTGGATAGTCTTACCTTAAGTTTCGTTGGGCAAACCAGAGAAAGAAAGTTGCGCAACAGGCTACATATAGTGATAACATATACCTTATTGTTCTGTGAAGTGTACTACTATTAATGAACCTGTTGTAAAACACGTGAGCATATTCAGTTCATATCTGGTTTAAGATGGTGCCGTAACCCTCCGACATCAACAGTCTTTTTTCCCGTTTTTCCAGAAAGTTTTGAAAGGTTTTGAACAATCTGACAGTCTCTTTGAAAAAATGGGATGTCTCTGCGGTCACACGCATCGACCAAATGGCGTTGTAATCCAGCAGCTATGTTTGTCAATGAGTATGGGGGATATAGTTTACCATCCTTGCGTTTTATTTCGCATATGAACCTTGCAAACTAATAATCAAGGGATTGCAATGAACCGGATTCAAGTTTAGGTGTAGGCCAATTATGATCAGTGACACTGCGAAGTTGAACGTTCCTCCACATGGCCCATTCATTTTACAGTGCTACAACCCAACTGATGGCATGCCCTATTCGCACCTGTATTCTTCCACTCAGATTTTGCATGAATTGAGACTTTGTCACGGGACTTGAAAATCGTTTGTCCATTGACCTTTTCACTCACATTACAAAGCTCTTATGTTAGTACCGCATCCTGTTGAGTTCCTTCCACTCAAAACCAAGATCAAAAGACATTTCGCGGTCTATGATCAAAGTACCGGCCTCAGTGTTATTTCAAGTACAACTGAAAGTATTGTCGAAAACACAAGTATATATAGAGTTCAAGGTTGTCACCTGCAAGACCAATTAGAATACAATTCGAGTAATTTGTTCAGGCCGAGTAATAAATTAGATAATGAACTCGTTTGGCCGATTATGCGCTTAAAACAATAAAAAATAATTTTTGTGCTTTATGTCACAGTCCCTCCACAAAATGTTTATGTAAGTTGGTCCACGTGAATTTAGCTAAAACAAAGGGCCTTTTAAAGTGTGCAGTCAAGGAAGAACAAAGCTGACTGTACCATTAGTTTTTAGGGATGACCGACGGGTGTGAGGGGTTGAATAAGCGCGTTAATTGAAGGGTTGAACTGGCAGTAGTTGTTGTTTTTTACTGGTATATCACTTTTTGAAGGATTGAACAATTGTCATAAGAACATTTTCTTCTTTTTAATTACTTCAATAATACAACTGTCGCTGAAGGCTAAGTAACCAGTTTGACATCGTATTGAAATATTTGCCACATTTATTTCTGAAGGTGTGAAAGATATACTCACTCCATGCTAAGTCGTTGTCCTGTAATGTCTTTTGCCGTTTTGGCACCCCACTTCACACGCAATTTAATTTATGCAAACGCATCTGTACTACCGGAAAAGTTGTCGATAGTCTCTCTCTGGTTTTATTTGTCTTAAGGATGATAAATACTTTTTAGACACTTTCAGATTTTTATTTTTTCTCAATTGAAGAAGTCCCAAACCACAATAAGATATATATTTTCTGAAAGCCCTGATATAGAAAAATCCAACCAAGCACAGTACACGGTCATTATTTGCATGAGAGTCACGTGACAAGCGTTTTGCTGAACCTTCCAAAAAACGACCCCCCCCCCCCCCCCTTGAGCGAGCACGCTGCAAGATTTCCGGTTGAAATTTGTTCATTGACAAGCCTTGACAATATCCTTCAAATCCGTGTCTGCGATTTTTTCTCGGCGTCTCCATTCAAATTATATGGCGTAACAATTACAATTCTTTGAAAAGCACTTTAGTCTAACACCTTCAAGAGCTCATAACAAAAAACAAACAAACAAAAAACAAAAGCATATAAAGAAAATCCCAGACAAAGATTTTGAGTTCATTATATTTACAATGGACAGTGTGAATTTCAAGCAGCTGGTGTTTGTGAGCGCGAATTGACGAGGTGCCAAAGAAGGCTACCTCATTCACAAATTGAATTCGAGAAAAAGGCAAAAAAAACCAAAATGTTTTGTTACTTCGACGCCAAGGCATTTCATAATTAAACTTGCATTTACCTAAACGCGGGCATATTTTGTCACTAGTGATAATGTCGACCGGGAATGACAGTTGTTCAAAGAAAACTTCCGAGGAAAATAAAATAAATCGCGGAAAACTACCGATTTTTTGAGCCTTTGTTTCGACACGTCGCCTCAACCACCGTCCCTCCAGTGGGTGGAGGGACGGTGCCTCAACGTATGGCTTCACTGGGCGAAAACAATGACGTCTGCAGTCATTACTGATATCGGGCGTGTCCTAAATTCATATGTAAATAAGCTTGCCTGCCTTCCCTAGATAAACACTGCAACGCGACGTAGACTTGATACTATCGGACTAATTGTTTATTGTTCACAAGTTGTGAGAAGTAATCTAATAAATGACGAAAAAGACGCCAAGCACCGCAAAGCGGTGAGTTCAACCTCCTACCACAACCATAACTATGGGTATTTTCGAGATATAAGCTTACATGTATAATTAGGGTTTCCATACGAAGTTTGGTGGGTACCGACTGATGTTTCCGTATTTTGACGAGTAGCGCAGCAACTTTATCGTGCCTTCAACAAACAGCTCATTATAAATCTCCATTAACATGTATATTTAAATTATGTAGCGATAACTGTCATAGCGACACGACCTAACTTTTTAGCCGTGTGATTTCTAGGCTGTAGACTGGCCAAAAATTTGTCTCACTAGAGGTGTCATTTATTCATGCATGTGAACCTTTACGCACCTTTGCATCAAAGGAAAGCTTGTGACCAACTATTTGAAGGGTCACATCTCCGAACCACTTTGTAGCAAACAGTCTGAACTTCACGGTGCCGTTAAAAACGAATTAGTAATTACTCTCCGAGTTTTCTGGCTTTGTAAGTGTGTTCTGAGCCACAACGATCACTGACCGTGGCCTTGTCTGGAGCGGCAGGATGAAAACCATTTTGTTATGTGGCTTATCTGTCTGTTTTTGGCTCGTAAAATGTATTCGCCGACATTTCACATTTGGTCAAACAACAATTTGATCGCGAGTCTCGGAGAGTTACGAAGGCAACTTGTTCTGAAAGTTTATTGCGAGTCCGTGACCACGGGGATATTAACAGAATGCGTTATTCTTAAAACCGACAACGTTAATTTTTGTACAAATAATTAAATACGGGTCATGTACTTCGGTTCAACACTGAAATATCGCCTTCTTTGACATGTTGAAACCAGGTATATGGCATCGTTCGTTGGTGACTGCTGCCCGTTGCGTTGAGGTACGGAATAACGAGAGCAGTGGATAGGCCAGCAGCACTTCTTAGCGTGGTGCAACATGCATATGCCGCGAATGTCTTCTCAAAAGGGGTCCGTGGTCTGGTTTTTGACTACTGCTCTTAACTCCGGTCAGTCGGTAGAGATTCCAAACCAAAGCAAGGTCATCCGAACGTAATGTAGAAAAGTCATATGTCTATGTCTGTTTGACTGATTCCTATTACCCGGCAACGTTTCCTGATCGGTACGAGGAGAGGTCGACGTATTTTTTCGCGCACATTTTCTGGGAAATACAAGTTCGTGGGGTATTGTCTTCCGATCGACTGTCAAATTGTATGACATCGCAACCATTCCCAAAATAAAACGACACTGAAACCCTTGGTGAGGTACTTGGACGTAATCTTTATTCACTGTGATTACGTTCAGATGCACTGACGACGGTGCATAATAAGCTTACCATGCCAACGATACCGAGTTTGACCGATGTGTAAACATAATCACTGCGTCAGATAAAAAAAATGTTCCGTTTTTTTCCGGATCCAATTAGTTCGGAGCAGGAACAATTTTGGATGTCGGACTTTATCAGGCATACAAAATATAATCAGAAACGGACATAATAATTTGATGTTCGGCATCATTGGTTTGGATTTTGGAAATACTTTTTGAAGGTCAGATCATATACCAGAAAATGTTGTGTTATTATTTTTTTTGGGGGGGGGGCAATTTCATTCATTTCAGAGAATTTTGAATATTCAACAGAAAAATGACCGATTTGGTATTTATTATCCTTAATTACCCTTATTGTCATGAAAATTTCCCACTCTTTTGTCCCTCCCTGCGACATAGAATCCCATCAGCTCGCCCATTCAGTCCCTCAAAGCCGTCGACAACCCCTCAAAAATAATGACACAGTCCGCTGGGTGCTTCTGTGGCAGCATAGGGCCAAAACGAACCATAGACCCGACCCTGGCAATCGCATTCACTTTCCTCGGGCACTCATAATAGAAAGAGCTGTCCACGGTACTGTGGCCGATTTGGACAAGGAAAACGTCTGCTGGTCATCAACACATCGAATATTATGTCATGAAATCGGCAATCAAGAACTATTCCGTTTGAAGAAGACATATTCTGTGCAGCGAAACACAGTGAGACATCGGTAAGGTACATAATGTTATTTTGAACTATTTCATCATTGCTATTGGATTGTCTTCGAATTCCATTCCATAGACCATGGGGGTAGAGCCTCACCGATTCAAATGGAGCAACTTTGTTTCAAACAGGAGCAAAGTAAGTGTGGCGACATTGACACTGAACCTACGATATTGTATTCAGAATCTACTGTGTCCAAGGGCAGCCAAAGAGATTATGGAGTTGCGCAGGGGCTAGTGTCAAAATCTTCCAAATTGAAATTAATAATTCACGCTCTAGATACATTAGGGTCTTTGGACGCTATAAATCCCGCGCAATTCCACTCGATTTGGACTATAGCCATATAGCAATGCTGGCGTCACGAAGTACCAGCACGGAATCGACAACATGGTCTAACTCATTTATACGTTTGAAATTTACCCAGTAACTTATCTCCTAGAGATATTCTGCACAATACGCCAATATTCTAATGTATTTCAACCACTTGTAATATCGAGCTGTCTAATCACAGTCTGTGCTTTATTACTGTCGTTGTAATTTATTCAGGCGTGGGTTTGAAACAATAGAATTGTAGCATGCCACGCACGGCGAGTGATATAACGCGATTGATTTGAGTTTGGAGTTTCAGCGTTTGGCACACACGGATTTCTTGATTGTGAAGTACAAGGCGTTTTACTCTAACACACAACATCAAAGTATGTATCGATTGCTGCATGTTTACTTATCATACAGAATCAATACACTTAAGGTAGTGACTCAGTTTGGTTGACACATATTTTCAATCAAAAGTTTCACATAGAAAACAGGGTCTCACACCCAACATGTGGTACATTTTCTAATAGGTCTATATTTGAAGAAGGTAAAAATTTTGTTTAGTTGTCAAAACATGCATTGGTATGTTTGTTTAAGTCAAAAACATGTGATTTTGAATTTTTTCACTTAAAAGAGTATAAGTAAGAATTGGCAGCACCCCTAAGTGATCTGTTAACGGCACTAGACAGCTGGATATACAGGGGGAAAAACCGTGTTTTGGATTTTTGAAATTCGCTTTTGTTTCTGCACAGTGAGCCTTTGAAGTGTGAACTGTCGGATTTTCGCATAAATTATCGGATTTTTGTTCACGTTTGTCAAGTTATCGTCACTTCAGGGGAGATTATCAAAAATCCAATACACGATTTTCCAGGTCTAATCATGAAGTGTTAGCATGCGAAAAATTGGGGAAATCCGCCCACGCGTCGCCGACTTACACTCATTTGAAGGTGCGCATACATAGCAAAAATCGGAACTGAGAAAATCGACGATTTGTGTAAACGTCCCAAAAAATATTTTCGATCTGGGTCTAGGTTAAATATTGGGCATCAGGTTAGAGAATTTCTGACAAGTCCTAAACATTAGTTCGCCTAAAAATGATGAAAATTGTGCGTAGAAACGTGAGGCTGGTCAGCGTCAGCGGTGGGTACTATTTACACGATAAACACTAGAGAGATAATTCAGGGCATAATCTGTTTGTCAAATACGTATCTAGCTTATAATTATATTAACTGTACACTGTTTGGTAACGGTTAGAGTCTGGTTACAAGACGAGAAAAGTTTAAAAAAATCATACAGCCGGAATGGTTTACAGGTCTGCGTTCTGCCGACGACGCGCGCTCGCTCTCTCGCTAGCGCTCGACTTCCGGTCTCACAGCCCGTAATTTATGCACGTACCAAGGGACGATTCAGAATTTACTTCCAGGGGGGGGGGGTGGAGGATTTTCAGGGGGGGCCACCCATTTTTCCCAAGAAAATTTAGGGGGGGGGGCAGACAAAAATACCACAATCTTTTAGGGGGGGCCAAGGAAAAAAATCATCAATTCAATATTTGCCCAGAATTTCTGATCTCTACAAAAGAGAACCATAGATGCTACCTGGGTGACAGATAAACTCAACGTGTTTAGTTAAACTCCTTTAGCTGCCAATTCGGTAATATTCACAGTGCTTTGTTTTATGCATCTACTGCAGTATCTTGTTCTCCTCCCTGAAGCGTCATGAAATGTCCAGTATTTAGCATGTCAACACAAACCATACAGTAAACAATCGGGGTTGTTTTTGTTGAAAAGAGATCTCGAATCAAGTCCAGGCTAGAATTCATTTATCAACAATAACAATGGTCATTTATGTTCACACTGGTATGTTGCTAAATACAGCATTGGGTGTTCTATGTAGTGATAGAATAACAAACAAATGCTGATACACAGAGATGAACATTGAACAAATGCTAAAAATTACAGCAAATATTCAGCATCATCAGGTTGGGTTTACCTTGTAGCTTGTAAAGCAGTGTAAAGTTGCATGATAAAGAAGTGTTAATTTGTGCAAATGTATGCAAATCACCCGATTTCTTGGCTTCTTTTGCCTCCAAATTTCAAAATTTCAGAAGAATATAACTCCACTCCGACTTGGTCAAATTTTCTGAAATTTCACATTATGTTTTTAAATGCTATATAACAAAACGACTATCAATTGGTTTTGTTTGGCAATAAAGCTCTTACATTTTTAAAAAGAGGCATTTTGAATAAGAGGCATTTTAATTTTGCTGATCATGATTTTAATCAATTATTAGAGTGTCAGTCTTTAAACCCCTACAATTTTAAAATGAGGATGGATAATGCCAAATAAAATAGTCGTTTTATTCTACATATACTCTCCTTTCAAGTGAAATATTACATTTCAGAAAATACTGTCTAGTTTTTGACTTAAATTAATTTTTATCATTAATACCAAAATTGAGGTTTTTTACCCCAAATATACACCCACTTCATCCTTTGAGTAACTACTGCTACCATACTAAACTTTAGAGTCTCTACTTTTTGAAAATATATGGTATGAGGGGGTTCCTTGTCATCTTTGATGAGAATATTGCTTTGAAAAAAACTGTTGGCAACATGCAGCTCCACCTTAATTCAAAACAAAACGACTTGCTACTCTGCCACTTCTTAAAGTAACATGGTCACGTTGGTTCTCTGGGATTTCGTCAGTTCAGTGTCTGTGTCACTATTATATTCAGAACCAACACCATCATCATCACTCTCAATGACTCCATTGACAGAGATTTCCAATTCAGAGTCACTGCTATCTGACTCTGACTCATCTGTGACATAAGTTGTTACATCTTTCCCTGACAGTTTTCTTAAATTGAATGAAGGTTGTGCATGTATATGTGCGGTTATAATTTGAACTTTTTCAGCTTTCAATTTTTTTTGTTTTGGTAATTTATGTTTATCAAGGTATTTATCTAATTCTTTTACGTTTAAATTTTGAAGGTTCCCACTCAAGAGCAACTTTAACCAGTCATAGTCCTCGTATTTTTTATCCTCTCTTCTTTTCTGCTCCTTTTTCTATGTTTCATTCTCATCAATTTTACCCTTTCTAAATTTTTTAAATGTTCTACATAACTTTTACAGTGCTTACATCTACTATAAAGTTTTTTGAAAATAAATTTATGGCCGTCTCATCTTCAAGTTGCTTTTCAGCGAATAGTTTTTTAATGTTGAAAATAAAAGTATTATGTATTACTGTCAAAAATATATGGTGAAAAATTTACAAAAGGGTTGATTTTCCAATAATCCTGTATGTGCATCCAGAAGATCATGTGGCTCTGCATCAATGCTATGGTGTCGGATTGTTGAAATATTGTGTACACAAGAAATTTGCTGTAGTCCAAGAAGTGATCTCAGTGTGTATGAGGCTAGGAGAAATATGGATAGGCTTACACATTGTGTATTGATGCTAATACTTTTGTGTCCCATTCATTCTGATATGTATAATCAAAGATTTCTCGGTGGTGGCTGGCAGAAAAGGCAAAAAAACAAATTAACATGTATTGTTTCATGTCATCTGAAAACATGCGCATCATGACTATTTTAAGATTAAAGTTTGTAAAAATTTGAAATATGAATGCTCTGTCAATTTTGAAAAATACTGCTGACAAAATGTGAACTTTGACTTACACAGGGTTATCTGCATTTTAATATGAACATTGGATTGTTAATGGAATGAGCAGAATAACATGTGAATTCATGTTTTTGATAAGGTGTTTTGTTCAAGAAATGATCTAAAATATTCCTCAGCATTGTTGCTTTCCGTGGCAGCTACTTGGTTTTATGACAACCAAATAAGAAAAAAAGAGAATTAAAAACAAGTTGGCTTTCACCAATTTTAATTCCTAATGTTTAAAACTTTCACCGTGAGTCTGCATTCAGCATCATCAAATGAAAATGTATGCTGAACTTGTGCATGTACATATACATCTTACTTTCCAGAAATATCTGGATATCTGCAAATGATGTACAATTAAACTTCTAGATATATATCACTTTGCCAATTATCTGCTCCTCTGATTTCCTGTTCACCATTTCTAACTGACATCTTTGCTTGTCTTTGTGTGCATCATTTGTATCAGTGAGACATAACGAAAAACGTATTCATATTGAGTAATTAACTTTTCTTCAGAAATTTACAACCAGATATGTTTATTGCTACCTTTCCAAAAGTGTGCCACTTGCAGTCCCTGCAAATCATTCTTTTTATAGTCACATAACCCTGAAATGATTTGTTATATCATCGATTAAATGTCCACTACAGTTCCTGCAACTTGTTAGACTGGATATGTCTATAGTGTATAAGCATGCATGTATATATTAGGGGGGGGGGCATGAAAAAAAACACGAAAGATGAGGGGGGGGGGCAATAGATTTTTTCTATAATTTACTAGGGGGGGCCGTGGAAAAAAATCACCTAGAAAATAGAAAATCCTCCACCCTCCCCCTGGAAGTAAATTCTGAATCGTCCCCAAGTGTGAAATGGTTGCCCAGTTCATTTTAGTGCCGATTTTTGTGCCTATAGTACAAGACGTCACTTGCTTGCTTGCTTGCTTTCGGAGATGAGACGACCAACTCTCGATGCTCTAAAAAATTCTGTAGTTGAGAAGTTCAAGGAATGCGGGCAAGTGCACTTGTTTTTGTGGTTTTCACATGTGATCTGCTGCAGTCCTTTTGCTCACCATAAAAAATGACCGGGTTTTCGTGCGCTATTTCGCTTTCCACTGTGACATGTACTATTATGGCCTCGGGTATGAAACCAAAATCAACTTCAGTTACACGTAAAAGTGATAAAAACGACTGAGGCGATACTCGACAGATTCACTCATTGTAAAATTGAAACGGTGACATATCGTGACACCCAGCGACACTCTCTTGACCACAGATAGAAATTGACAGGCAACGATCGTGAAGCGACGTTTCGCGTACGTTGCTGTGCTCTAGACCGACATAACAGTGTCGGATTGACAAATTGGACAAACCATGCTTCCTACATCCATGGACAAACTAAGTCCAAGACAGTCCAAGATATGGGCTGCTGTTATAGAACCATATTTTCCAGTGAAGATTAAATAGATTCTCTTTGGACGGCAGTGTAATCTATAGCCCGGCGTACGATGCTATGTGTTCCGCTACAGCTAATCGCCTCGCTCACCACAACCCTGCAAAGACCCGTACGTAGGGTCGGTGACTTCAAATCCATTTTGGGACTTGACGTAAAAAGCCAAATTACTGTCGAAATTCAGCGTTCTTGGGCCCAAGTCGTATCCCTGCCTACCTCAGCTACTCGATCGCTTCCAAAAATGCCAGTCTTTTATTCACTTTTCGTAAATAACCGTCGATGTCGGCAACTCTCTCGCTAGCCCTGTGTACGATGCTGTGTGTTAGCTGTAGCGGCCAACACACAACATCGCGTCCATCAGCTTTCCATTTTGCTTCTTCGGCCCCCGTTTGCGTTTTCTACACTGCTTATTACTGCCGGCAGTCTAGTCATCAGCCATGTTGGATAGCGTATCTTATGAAGACGTGCGCGCATGCGCAACATGGTGCGTAAAAATTTACATAATCTCCTCAAGGTATAACGATAACGCTGACAGTAATCCGGACCGTTAAAACAAAAAGAAAATAATAACTCGCGCAGTGGTTAGAAGGCCGTGTTTTCACTAAAATTTATGACATTTTCCAGTACAATGTTATCTCACAGTTTTCTCTAATAAAAAGATCATATTTCAGGGGTTCATAATATGAAATAATCACAAAATCGCTAAAATTTACAAAGGAACCCTAGTCACTACCTTAAGTAGAACTTTCAACTCTCGAAAAAGTTTTTTTTTTCCTGATTCAGACGTCGACGTATAAAAGGCTTAAACTTCGGCCATGGCCCGTGTTACACCGTAAGCCTCGTTCGTTTATTTTGGCTTTCCTCTCGCCATTGCCCATAACTATAGAAATAACGGGCGATGCGATGACCGTTAACGTTTATTTATTGGCAAGGGCGAAAGAAAAGCCAAAAATTAACGCGGGGGGCTTGTCGAGCCCGTTAATTTTGGTTTCACTCGCCCGCGCCCATTAATACACGCTAATGGTTAGCGTGGAGTCTGTTATTTCTATTATCAACAAACTCAAGAAACCGCTAAAATTTACGAAAATTTCCCACGCGAAAGACAACGCCCCAAGAACTTGTATTACAGAAATGTGATGCATTCACTGAACAGTGTGTAGTGCAGAATGCGACGCAATGTCACGCACCCTGTAAAAATTTTGGAAATCCGGAGATTTGTTTTGAAATAGTCTCAAAACGTGGCCCATAAATGCTCCATTTTTTGTGATAGAATATGATCACAATTTGCGTTTAATCTGTAAAGTTACGATGTTTACGATATTCATAGTCACAGGCACGTAAACAAACAATTACTATAGAAATAACGGACGACGCGCTGTCCATTAACGGTTATTTCTGGGCGAGGGCAAGAGGAAGGTCAAAAATTAACGCGCGAGGCTTGCCGAGCCCGTTAATTTGGCTTTCCTCGATTGTCTCTCTTTTAAACTAAATTCTAAACCGTCTTTAAGTGATATTACAATATTACCTTACGAGAACACGTTTCCTTTCTTAAAACATGCAGAAAATGTACTTATATCAAACTTTTTTCGAAATTTCCTTTTTTATCACCACATTTCATACATAATCATAATTTACAACGTATGGAATCATAATCGACGTAATGAAATTATTCAGTAGTGAATCAATGGTTATATCTAAACTTTTACATTGCACTCGCTCTCTCTCTCTCTCTCCTCTCTCTCTCTCTCTCTCTCTCTCTCTCTCTCTCTCTCTCTCTCTCTCTCTCTCTCTCTCTGACATCAAGATTTTACACTTGAACTTTTGTTGAATGAAGGATTTGATTTAAACGAACGCATATCTTTTGCGGACTTTTTATGACAAATGACAATCTCACATTGTCCTTATAGTGGTGCGGCATAACCAAAATTTTCATAACAATTGTGCATTTTGTGATAAAAGCATGAAATTTGGTACGAATGTAGATTATCATGATATGAATCAATTTGGATACCGAGCCACCACGGATTGAGCCTCGTTCTGGTGTGGCGGCCATTTTTAAATATGGCAACCATCAGTCACTATAAAATCCCATAGTTGCTGCTCTACAGATGATTCTGTGGAGAATGAAGGACGTATTTCCATCATAAATGCCTTTTAAGATTACAATTTGCATATTTTTTTGTTTTAAAATGAATTTTAATACCGATCCCTCACAGGTAGAGCCTCGTTCTGGTGTGGCGGCCATTTTTAAATATGACGACCATCAATTACTGTAAAATCCCGTAGTTGCTGCTCTTACGGATGATTCTGCAGTGAATAGTGGATGTATTACCATCATAAATGCATATTAAGATTACTATTTGCATTTTTTATTGTTTTATAATTTCATTTTACCGGAAAAACGGGTTCTCTTAATAAAGTTATAGACAATATGTTTGCAACAAGGCAGAAGTGGAAGATTCAAAATTGTCAATTTGAATGTTTTATACGATGATCAGCTGTCAGCTGTTCTGTGTAGTTAGACTATCAGAAGGTACTATTCAGAGTTTTTTTTATTTTATTCTTATTTGTAATCGTTGATGCACCAGTTTTAAACATTTTTAGAGTTGTAGCTGGTACGTGCGACACTCATGTAGGTTTTACAAATAGGCCTAGATCGACCCATGGCTGTGGTGGGGAGAGTATGATGCGTCCGAGTGTAAAAACAGCCTGTTCCATGTTCCTCCAATGGATGGAGTGTTCTTGAGTAGAAATATTGAATATGTGCAATATTTTGACATTGACTAATTATCTTTTCTAATTGTTATAAGTCAGCCATTGACAAGTTCTGCAGGGTGTTAAACCACAAGGCCTGACACGGAAAATTGAGGGGGAATTTGACCCAATCTCTCACTCTTGTTCATCTACATTCACGCGTAGGCCTACATACCAAAAAGCACAATGATATTTACTGTATAACAAACCTTCTAGTTTTAAACTTAAAAACAATAACATTTTGGGCGGAAATCTCTTATATATCCCCATAATTGTCAATGTTAGAGATTTATCATGTAACTACAATTAGTACATAAGTGCAGCCGTTTAAATTTTACCACATGGAGAACACGATTATATTTTTATATTATTTTTCGGCTATATGTACTATATTTTATACATTACTTTTCATAATTCATTTCACATGAAACTGATCTTGTGTAATTTGATATCTATTTCATAATTTAGATATTGGTTTTAGAGTTATTTCAATGTCAATGGTCTGTTGCATAAATATATATATGGATTCATGCCTATAATATTTTGAACATGGTATATTTTGGTTCTAATTTCTTGGTCGTACATAATTTGTTGTTGAAATGCAAAAACGTGGAACCATAAATTAAATTGTATTACTCCACTTTCTTTTGTTTTAACAAACATGAAAGGTAGGGAAAGCAAAGCTAAAGCACAATGCTGCACTTTTGTCAGTCATGTCCGTGCTTTGCACTCCCCGGACATGCCGGATCTCTGCTTGCTTTTACATGGCTAGTCAGCTGGCGAGTGTTTTATTCCTTTCCATGGTGTTTACATAGGCTAAGACAACAAGTTTAAACGGCAATCCTAAATATTTGCCAATCATTTTCTTTTTATCCACGTGACACATACACCCAAGACCTAAGCAAGGTAGTGTTGGCTGGCCAATTATCTGATCAAATGGGAACCTTCCTATACAAACAGTGACATTCCAGTCCAGATTGAAACATAAACCTTAGAGATTTTACGCAGTTCAGTATTCACAATAAATCATTTGCACATTCAGTAACACACAAATTACAGAAAAGCTATTACCAATTTTTGAACGTTTTGAACATGTCAGCCCAGCTAAATCTGAACTACTTTATAAAGTATACTGAGTGTAGAAGCAATAATGAGATCGATCAAGTATCAGATACATGCTTTTAGAACATCCTTTGATTTAATTCGTAAAGATTAGAAAAGATAATTAGATCGGTTCAATATCGGATATATCCTGAAAATATTTTACTGAAGAATGCCATAAAGTACTTAAGAATGGCTAGCTAAATTTCTGCTTATTTAAATGAAGTTTAGAAATTATCATTAGAGCAGCTAAATATTGGACATATCCCTATTTTTGTTAATGAAGAAAGCCAAGCTATATGAGATATCTTCAGACACTTATGCTAATTTATGAATTTTAGAAATGATAATTAGAGCAGCTAAATATCAGGTATATCTATTCCATAATATTTTGTTAATGAAGAAAGTCCAGCTTTCGGATATATCTATACAAGTTTTTTCTTCAGGAACGCCCAGGTAATTTTGATGTAATGTATAATGCTTTGAAACGATTATTGGATCAGCTAATCTGTTGAATTAGCTGTGCTCATTGATACAGTTTAGAAAACAAAACCTTTAAAGGCTCAATTCCGCACCTTGCTTGTCATTCAGTTGGTTGTACAATTCAGTGTAATGCCTTTCTTTTTTCATCCCCATTACAGCTAGTAGAACACATACCATAATTAGTTTTGAAAAATTGTTCTGCCAAAAATATTTAATTAGAGTTCCACAAAAGAACTTTTCAGGTCAAATCTTACAAAACAAACTTGAAACAAAATAATTTAATAAGCAATGCCGATAATATTTTGAGATTATCCGTGACTATGATTTTGGCTGACTTCTTTCATAAAGACTTGTTTGATAAAAATTTATATGTTTCAGGAAATGTGCCGTATCTGTGTACCCCTAGAAATATGATCCCAGTGGCGACTAAATTATATTAAGTTCACTTTATATTTGAAATACATCTGATACAAACAAAACGGATTTCATATAAGCATTATATTGCCTTCTGTATTGTGTGGAGCAAAAACAAATGGTAGAACGTAAGATAAACCGTAAATTGAAATGCAATCTTTTTGGGTATTAGGTAAGTCTTGGTCCTATTTCAAGAAAACTGTAATGGATATTTGTATATTACAAAAGGTCACCTTAAAGAAAAATAAATCGCTTTACTAATGATACCCCACAACCAGGTTATGTATAAGTTAGGCTCGGCATATGACTTAAACAAAGACTTAAACAAAAATGTTCGTGGGTCTCGAAATCGTGATTTTGCGGTACCCTTCAACATATGACTGTGACAGCTGTTGCGTCCTAATATTTTTTCAGTTAAAAGTCTATTTCATATTTGTGACATGGCCTCATAGCAAATAAAACACATTTCACACAAGGCATTGCCCAAAAGTCTGTTTCGTAATTGTGACAGGTTCTTATAGCAGATTTCATACAAGGCATTACCCTTTATTATATGTCTAGGTTAAAAAATGGTAGAATTTGACGTTTAACAAAAGAGATGCGATTCACAATACTTTGACTTTACAATTCCCTTTTCCAATGCTTTTTCTGTTAAAAGTCTCTTTCATATTTTGATATGTCTCCGTAGCAAATAAAACAGATTGCATATAGAGAATTGCCCTTTTTAATATGTTTAGGTAAAAATTTGTAGAATTTGAGATAAACAGTGACAGTAATTTGCAATATAAAGTTTGGGATATAGGGTAAGTTTTGGTCATATTTTATAAAAGCTATGGAAGATATTGCATATTAAAATATGTCGTCTAAAAGAAGAATAAAATCCCTTTCCAATGTTAGCCCACAAGCTAGGTTATGTAAAAAAGTAAGCTCAGCAGATGACTTACAAGAAGACAGGTTAAACGAAAATGCTTGCGAGTTGGCAATACTGTAATTTTGCTGTACCCTTCAAAGTATGACCGGTAGACCTATAGCATCCCAATATTTTTCCTATCAAAAGTCTATTTCACATTTTGACATGTCCTTGTAGCAAATAAAGATAAAAAATTGGTAGAATTTCAGATTTTTGGGGTATTGGGTAAGTTTTGGTCCCATTTCATAAAAACATCTATCGAAGATATTGCATATATTACATATGTCATTTTAAAGAGGACTAAATTTCCATTCTTATGATATCCGACAAGTCAGATTACGTTAAAAAAACTTAGCAGATGACTTACAAGTACTATAAGAAAAAAGCACATGGATAACAAAATGGTTATTTTGCCGTACCGTTCAAAAGTCGACCATAACAGTTATTATGTTCCTATATTTTTTCTGTCAAAATTCTATTTCGTATTCTTGGGATCCCAAGGCTTCTAAAAAGATAGGTTTGATATCCCGGGGATGCAAGTAGACCCCTCTGGCCCACGGCCTAACATTTCTTGACTGCTTACATAGCGTCATCCTTTTATAGACTCTAATACCGTGCATTTTATGCATAAGAATTGTGTTTTTGCCTGTTATTACCAATTTAACAAGTCGGTTGGTGAAGAAAATTTAAAAGAATTTTCAAATAACTCTTTTCACAGTTTCTTATTGAAATTATTCAACCTAAAGTTACCCAACGACGTATGTAGTTGACATTTACTAGATGGAGAAATACCTGTCTGACAGCCATTTTGGAAAAATGGTTGCCATGGCAACGCTTTGGTAGATTTTCAGTGGCTCGGTATCTGAATTTGTTCAGCACATATTAAGACACATCTGAGCCAAGTTTGGTGCTTTTATCACAAAATGCACAATGGGTTTGCCATGCCGCACCACTAATACACAGGTACTATCACTGCATGCAACTTATAAAATGTTCATAAAGCCGTGTAAACAGTGTAATGCATGCTAAAGGATACTTCGTGAAATATTTCAACTGTAAACCTGAAAATTTTGCACTTCTAAGAATAACACAAAAATCACGACAATCACATTTTCCCAGCACTTTGACGGAAGAACGTCTACATACTCATTCCACTTATGCTTGTATTTCAGAATACTTAAAAAAACGTCTGTTGTACGGAGTTATTTTCATTAAGTTCAACCAAAAGGGAATAAATCTGCAGAAAAATGACAAGTCTTTTGTCGGAGGAAGAACATGACAAAAAGTCACGTGATGGAAAGGAAAGGCAATTTGTTTGTGAAGAAAGTGGTAAAAGTTTTACACAGAATGAAGACATGAAATACCACACACTGGATCATATTTATGAGCGGCAGTTTGTGTGCAAAGTGTGCGGTAAAGACTTCAGCAGCAGAGAATCCCTCAAAATCCACGTCAGGATACATACAGGTGAAAAGCCGTACGTCTGCAAAGTATGTAGTAAGGGGTTTACACAGAGTGGAAGTCTACAAAATCACACAAGGACACATACAAATGAAAAGCCATTTGTCTGCGAAGTGTGTGGGAGGGATTCGCACAGAGTGGAAGTCTACAAAATCATACAAGGATACATACAAATGAAAAGCCCTTTGTCTGCAAAGTGTGTGGGAAGCGTTTTGCAACAAGCGGACATCGAACAGCTCACATGAGGACACATACAAATGAAAAGCCGTTTGTCTGCGAAGTGTGTGGGAAGGGATTTGCACAGTGTGGACATCTGAAAGATCACACCAGGATACATACAAATGAAAAGCCATTTGTCTGCAAAGTGTGTGGGATGTGTTTTGCAACAAACAGATATCGAACATCTCACATGAGGACACATACTAATGAAAAGCCATTTGGCTGTGAAGTGTGTGGGAAGGGATTTGCACGGAATGGAAGTCTAAAAGATCACATGAGGATACATACAAATGAAAAGCATTCGTCTGCATAGAGTGTGGGAAGCGATTTGCATGGGCAGGAAATCTTAAAAATCACATCAGTACACATACAAAGGAAAAGCCATTTGTCTGTGTAGTGTGCGGGAAGGCTTTTGCTCGGAGTGAAAATCTAAAAAATCACATCAGGATACATACAAATGAAAAGCCATTTGTCTGCGAAGTGTGTGGTAAGGGTTGTACAAGAAAGGAAGATCTAAAAGTTCACATCAGGACACATACAAATGAAAAGCCATTTATATGCGAAGTGTGTGGGAAGGGTTTTGTACGGGGATGGAATCTAAAGGTTCACATCAGGACACATACAAATGAATAGCCATTCGTTTGCAAAGTGTGTGGCAAAAGCTATTCACACAGTGAAGTCTCGCATATCATAAGACGACACACAAAGAAATGAACAATTTGTTTGAAAAATGTGTGGTAAGAAATTACCACTCATTCTTTGACTGAATTGATTCAAATGAAATGCCATCTGTGAAATCCTTGATTAGAAAATTACCTAGAATTGTGTTTTCCAACAAAGTTGATTCCACCCCCAAAAGAGGGGTATACATTTAGTAGATTCAACGTTAGAGATACGCAGCTTACATTTCGTCTACATGCAATGTTGCGTCCGTTTTCTGTAATCTTTCATCAGTCATATCCTGTCAACTTTGACCTTCTTCTTAGAAACAGTTTTAAAAAATCCTATCATATAAATAGATCGGTATGACTTACTTTTCATTTGTCAACATGATGAAGAGATTTGCCTTATGTACGTATGTCTGTCTGGATTGATGGAGGGATGGACGGACGAAGGGACGGACCACTGTACATATTAAACTGATTTTGGTATTGTGATGCCATATGCGGTGTAGATGTGTTGTCTTAAAATGAACCTGTCAGTCTCATAAATATATGCAAATGAGGTAGAAGATAATGTGAAAACGGCCAAAAGTCAAGAACTTAGGCAACACTTATTTAGCTGTTGGTTTGATGTCAATATTAGCTGCTTTCTATTTTAAGTTATGTTTTTCTATTTTTGCCATATTTGTAAAAGCATCTTCTTTCTTCTTCTCTCAAAAAATGGTCCGATTGCTTTCAAATTTGGTACACGGGTGAAATGGTGTAGGTCATTCATCCAAATTCAGGTACTGCCTGTGTGAATGGTTTTATTGTGCTGTTTAATGCTGATATGTTATTTATATATTAATGATACAATTCTCGAAAATTTAAGGTAAATAGTATTTTAAATTAATCGACTTATATTGTATGTAACACTTGTACTGTAAAAGCCCGATCAATTCAACCGGAAAAAAAATATGATTTTATATCATCGAATTATAGAAAATCAATAAAGCCGAAATAATTTGTGTCGAATTATTACAGATTTCCTTTTAATCGACAATGCATAAGTGATATGCTTACCATCTTGGATGATTGAAAAACATAAAGGCAACTATCCTGAAGACAACACTTAAACATATTCTGTACCGTACATAGTATTGTTCTCTGTAGGTTATCAAAAATCAAATGTTCAAAATACTTTGTCAAGATAAGTTGGTCGAATTAGAAAGTCCCAAATTCCACCTGTAGTCGGATTGGTAAGAATAAAATAAAATTAAGTTTTCTGGAAAACAGCGCGGTAGAATAAAAGGAGTTGTCAAATTGATAGCGTGTTATGGTAAATCTGGCCATATGATCTTTATAAGCATGGAATGTTTACTTTAGTCAGAATGCAATAAACTCTTGTTTACATTATTATAAGCGACGGTATCAATTGGTGCAAGCCGATGTTTATAGGTTGGGCATATATGGGAGGTTATATTTTGTAAAAATGTATGTATGTAATGTGTCTGTCTGTCTGCATGTATTTATGCATGCAAGCAGGTATGTATGTTTGTATGTATGTATGTATGTATGTATGTATGTATGTATGTATGTATGTATGTATGTATGTATGTATGTGTGTGTGTGTGTGTGTGTGTGTGTGTGTGTGTGTGCATGCATGCATGCTGCATGCATGCATGCATGCTGCATGGCATGCATGTATGTATGTATGTATGTATGTATGTATGTATGTATGTATGTATGTATGTATGTATGTATGTATGTATGTATGTATGTATGTATGTATGTCCTTGCAACTTGGAAACCAAAGATTCAGGTTGCCGTGAAATTTCGGTATACAGCACAATCATAAAAAGATTTATAGGTGAATAGATTTTTGTGGATTTGGTGTGGTCTCCAAAATGAATGGTTATTTGCATATTTAATGAATTAAACCATTAGACTTATACTGTAAATGTACTTCACCAAATTTGATGAAACCACCCAGGTACTCAAACTTTTTTTATATTCGTCCTAATAGTATGGTGGACGTGCTTACCTAATTTAAGCGAATTTGCATATTACTTAATAAACTTCTCTCATTTGTCTCTATCAGTATTGAGTGTACCGATTTCGACTAGACAACCGCTAAATATTGATCGTACATAGGTCTGCTGATGTTTTATGTTTATGACTAGGACAGTCTTATCATGAGATCATTTGTATATTTAGTAAATTTGATTAATTAGCTAGGATATGTTAATATTCAGGTCACAGATTTTGAGCGTACCTCTACTATCGTTTGATCCTACATGTTCATTATGTAATAAGTAATTACAAGTGCATATTTAAAGGGACAAAGTCGGCCATTTTTCATGAATTTTGTTTCATGTGAGATACTAGTTATGTTGCTTCACATGTTGAAATTTACTGAATGAATGGGTGACCATGCATATATTCAACCCCGGTTTTAGACAAAGTAAATGAAACCATCGCGAAAATGAATTAAAGGTCATGACCATTAATTCATTTTCACGATGGTTTTATTGACTTTGTCTAAAACGAGGTCGAATATCTTCATGGTCATCCATTCATTCAGTATCTTTCAACATGTCAACAATATAAGTATTATCTCGCATCAAACAAAATTCCTGAAAAATGGCCGACGTTGTCCCTTTAATGAATTTCTCTAATTATGCTCGTTATCAATAGTGAGCTCACGAATTTTGGTGTGACCTTAGTTACATATTGATCATACCTGGTGTTAGTTGTAGAAAAGTTCAGCTGACAAATACAACATTGATAAATGACGTGTGTTTACCTCAAACATATGATAATACGCTATTTTCAATCGCGACCGAAGTCACAACATACGGCATCCAGTCACCTAGTGGAGAAGCAACAGACAGACTGCTGGGCCATATCCCAACCCTCAAAAATACTATTTTGCAAATTGAACGTTCAAAACAAGGATAGCTAGTGGTTCATTGTCATGTTATGACCGGCCGTCTACCTAGCTGAGTCGATGGTGGCGTTCATCAGCTTGCACTATAGCGACTGTCGTCGTGCTTTCACGTTTTAACGAGGCAACAAGTTTATCATTGTTCAATCTTACTTTCGCTGAGCTGTCAAGAATAGGAATCACACGCCTTTTAGCTAATAGCTTATTCAGCATTGCTCTCATTCGTAGCGAAAATTCGTCTTCAATACTGACCGAAGTTCCCTTCAACTTAAACATTTCTTAGTTGGTCCTCGTCTTTGAAGAATGTAAACGTTGCAACAACCATGTACTCGTTCAAATATTATGTCCTTTGCGATACCTAGTTTTTCCCTGATTAAATCTTTCTCTGTGTTCTCGGTCGCATCCAAGTCTTTCGAAAAAAGTAGTGTGACGGATGGCATGCAAAGTGTTTTCAATGTTACTTATACGGCTTTCTAGTCCATTTGTATTATTCAAGTATAACATTGAGATTCAGCCAGACAATCGGTTAACAGTTTTCGAGACGCTATTGTTTGGAGTTGCTCTTTTATTTCAGACGAATGTATAATCGTGCCTAGATATTTTTTGTTATCGAAGTTGCCTGTGAATGGGTATCAGGTCCGGGATTTGGTTTGACGTTGCCACTCATAAACAGCAGCATGAAAAGGAGACGAACAGACGAAATTACTCCTTGGGTAATTAGTATACAAAAGCGTGCGTAAGACGATGGGGGCCACAATGTTGACTGCAGGTACCTGGTGACACAACCAATTCTTGCTCGATACGCCTCCAATGAGGTGCCAATTTTTAAAGTTATTGAAGAATCTAATATCAAAGAACTGGTAGTGATGTGAAAATACGTTGCTCCCAGATGTGGTAAAGTGATGAAGGACAGGCAATAGGAAAAAAAGCTGCAACAGTGGCGGGGAAAAATACTGCTATACCCGTGTCCTTCAGTCCCCCCCCCCGAAATCAAATTGGTCCCCCCTTACAGGCAAGAGTTAAAGGTTACATAATAGTGACGGTTCAACCAGAGGAAATATCAGAGTATCGGATTTTGTTTCACTGCTTCACGTTGTTTTCCCTCGCTGTAGCATATGTTAATGGCGTAATTTGCACAAAGCGAATGCTTGCACAACTTTTTGTTCAAGTTGTCCGAAAATCATATAACATGTAATCCTCCTGTCTAACACTCAGGCCGCCCTTGTCTAGGATCTCGCCGTCGTCTTTTGACCTTCACCCATACTCCATAATTCTAGGCGAAAGCCAAAAGTCGACATCGAGACCCTAGATAATACTGCGCCCAGGCTTGGCATTCACACAGATCGAATGTCTGCGTCGCGTCGCGTTTACAGTGGACGTTGTGTATATTTACTGCTCTGTTCCCGCCCATGAGTCTGTGTTCGCGCCCTTAGCTAACGATTTTGTTGCATTCTTCCTTAACAAAAATGTGTTTGGGATGGCAGGAGACAACGATGTCATAATATTTGTAAATAGATGGAGACACGGAGTGATACAACCTTGAGGAATACTTTACGTCTGAATGTTTAAAGGCTTGCGAAATGGTCGTGGACACTGATCACGAACTTGGGAATTAAAAGCTTTAATATTTAAATGCATGTAGATATGTCATCGTTCAGTCTATGTGATTCGGCTTTGCCTTGCTAAGGGAATGGTCAGTTTCTTCGGCCTGGGGGGGGGGCGGTGGATTATTTTTGCCGACGTCAAAAAGTGGCTGACCCCCCTATTCCAAATTTTGAAAACAGGGTGACCCCCCCTATTCCAACTTTCGAAAACAGGGTGACACCCCCCCGGGGCGCGACATAGGTAAATAAAAGGTGGACATAACGTCATATATATCTACATATATATATATATATATATATATATATATATATATATATATATATATATATATATATATATATATATATATATATATATATATATATATATATATATATATATATATATATATATATATATATATATATATGTATGTATTATATTTTACATTTTACATACCGGTATATTTATATTTTAAATAGTCATTCTATGTTTTAATGAAATTGTTGACATGTCAGTTGTAAGATAGGACTTTCAAAGTGTCAATCTTAAAGTTTGAATACAGTACATTTTGAATGAGCTGTATTTTGAATGAGCTGTGAATGTATTTCACACTTTCTATGCTTAACCAGATGTCCTGAACTGTTGTACAGAATGGATGTCAATCATTAATATCAAAGAGGAAAAAGCAGTGAATCAAAAACTTTGATGGGTGTTAGACTTGCCAACCATCCAATTAATTTCCTGAGGAGCCATAGAGAGCTTTTTTAGCCAAATCTGATGTGTACAGTGTCCGAGAGGATCTTTTCTTGTAACATTGAAACCATAAAAGCACAGCTAATAATGACAAAAACTGCCTTTTTTAACTGTTATTTTGTTCATAAAAAAGCATCTTTCTACAGAAAACTGTGAAACAAAGGAAAATAATTGCATCAATGAGAAGGAAAGATATCTTGTCATTTTTCTATCTCTAAAATAAGTCACTGTATCAAATATATATTGTGAAATATTTGTGCAAGTTGCTTTCTCATACTGAATTCTCATAGAGAGAACAGAATTTGTCATCCTTTTCATATGAAATGCAGATTCATAATGGTACACTTTCACTTAGCAAACATCAAGATATCTCTGATTTATTCAAGTATGGCGCCCGAAGGGCGCGCCGAAAAATATGAAACATCCTGATATCTCTGATATATATGCCTGGTATATTAAAGTCATGCACCTGAAGAGCATGCTGAAAAATGTCTGATATATTAAAGTAATGCGCTTGAAGAGCACGCTGAAAAATATTGAACATACAGATATCTCTGATGTATGTATGCTTGATATGTTAAAGTTGGGCGTGCTGAAAAATATGACTGATTATTAAAGTTACGCGCCCGAAGGGCGCGCCGAAAAATACAACTGAATGATGAAATTTGTGGCTGACACTAGCATTTTAGGCAATGATGAGCCTGTGTCAAAATTCAAAAACACACTGACCCCCCCTATTGGGCATTTCAAAACATGGTGACCCCCCCTATCACCAAAGTCAAAACAGGGTGAACCCCCATGAATCCACCGGCCCCCCCCCCAGGCTGAAGAAACTGACCAGTCCCTAATATAATGCAACAAGGACATACATACACCGTACGGGTTCGACGCAAAATTAATCTATCTGCATCAGATATAGGCCCCGGATGTAGGCACAGCCATACAGTGCGACACATAGGGGCACTGTCTTTTGTGAATGAAAATGGGCGAGTGTCACATAGTTTTAAAGACTTATACAGCTCGTACGGACGTTTTCGATAGCTGACCAGCTAGAGGGGTCAACTAGTCTAAGGGGATGACCATTCAATATCCGGGGTTTCTGGATGATTTAAGCGGCTTTTCGTGCCTGGTCCACTGTTCAATCGTTTTTCACTCTCTGCTTACTGGTAATTTTTTTTTCGCACTCCTCATTTGGATACTTTTCCCCCAACAACAAATGTACAGTTCTCTACCGTGTGCGGAGTAAAGTGTTGCACATTAGATAATCAGTTGGAACACAATACTTGTACATATATTTAAATGTTTATGCATCTTGAACTGCGTGTAGTTCATGTGAAAAATTTGTTTGACACGAAAACTTCTAATGGAGATTATAGAAAATCAGAAATATCTCGTATCAGAATTGAAGTCAACCTAATTAAACGTCAAGAATATCTCACCGACAAAGATAAGAGGAATGACGTAATGACAAACTTGTCTATACAACGACCTTCAGTCGGTATATTAGAACCAGCATAATCAAACAATGCTTATCAAGAAACTGGAAAAAAGGGCGATAAAACACTCGCCACAGTTTTTCCAGAAAAAGGCGATCATGTCATATAAAAGGAATAATAACATAAAAGACATCCTCGTTCAAGCAAAAAACCAAACACGAGGAAATAAACGAACACAAATGATCTAAGTAACAAAGCACACAACAATCAAACCACAACGTAACGATTCTAGCGTCTCTTTTTGATGAGCAGTGGGGACCATTAAACTAAACATGTGGGAAAACGAAATTATCCGAGCGACTGATGAAGGGACCCCCCTATTTCGGTTCTGAAACATCGTTAAGACGAATCACTCTATCATAAAACCGATTTTCCGGGTGGGGCCTGATCACATGTCCAGGGTCAGAGCACTATAGATTCATCAGTGTCTTACCATGTTCCCTGTTAATATGAAACCTCATTGATCCACTTACTTTATCGTATATCCCTAACAACGATAGAAACAATGTAAGAAGAAGCCTTCATTGTTTTTATATTAATAGCATTCCCTAAAATCTATTTGGCCAAAGAACCATTGCGTATCTGACAGAGTCTTAAAATTGCGCCCAAGGGCGCCCTGAAATAAAAAAAATTGTGTTACAGAAATAAACTTTTGATGGATTTTTTTTCTGTCACCTTAGTGAGCCATCTTTTTTCCTAAGCTCCCTCTGGCTGATTTTTTTTCATTGACATTCGCTGAGAATATTTTTTTTAATCTTCTAGACCCCCAGGATATCAAAGGGCCCAGCCCTAAGCTAGGCTGGGCTCGAGTTGTCGTGTACGTTATGTCAACGATCGCGCTTGAAACATGTAAATTTCCGCGCAGTGCCGTTTTTATCCCCTGTCGATTTTATCATCGCTCATGGGCGGACGACCCTACTTGGTTTCTAGTCATAACACAGCCCAGATGTCTGCTGCCAGAACCAGAAGCCACTTTCTGTCAGTCGTTTAAATATTCTTGTGTGGCATACGTTATTGAGTCGCATCTCAACATAGCTTGCATTTTTCACAGGCTATATATTTAGATTTATAAAACGCGATGCAAAATTTAATATTTCTTGCAATGAAAGCGGTAGCACGGACATTACCTTTGATTTTTTTCAAAATGACGCGGCCCGAAAATAATGACCTTTCAAAAGTCTTTGAACTAAGTGACACTCGCCCATTTTCATGCATAAAAGACAGTGCCCCCATGTGTGTCGCAGTCCATATCAATAGTAATAAACGTATAATTGTCATTTAACTTTTGAACTTTCAAAGAATACTTTTTAACCTGAAGAAATATTACTAGAGGGACTGTGATAGAGGGACTGTAGTTTTTGTATAAGAAAATTAATTCCTTGTTTTCTCACACGCTGTCATGAATGGAAAATCAACATCTTTTGTGAAATCCCAAATCATGTTTCGGAAAACACGTGCACGTTTTACCTCCGCCTTCAAGAAAAGTTCATTTCAATCAATTATCAAACATACCAGATGTACATTATGATTTTGTTTTGTCGGGGAAAATTGTTAACAGTTTGCCTCATAGACGCCCATGTATTATGATTTTTTTATATTTTTTGATGAAGCACTATATAAGCCACATCATGAATTCTGCAAACAAAATTGTGACCATTCCCAAAAGGCATGAGTGATATTTCACAGCCCTTCAAAATGTCCTCACGAAAAAATAGTTTTCGTCAAAGATCCAAAAAACAACAAACAAAACACCGTCCCCGTAATTTCTGTCCAGTCCCTAATCTGAAAGTTTGACTTTGAAAGTTTACATTTTTAAGTGTCTGTCATACGGACGTCAAATTTTCTGTTTTGGTTTGATATGTAGGCGTCATTTTTCCGGGCTTAAAATGTATCATTGCAGTAATTAATATAGTCATGGGCAGATTTTCACCCTTTTAAAACCATTAAAACTTCTTAAAACCATAACATATTTTAGTAAAGATTCGAAATTCAACATTACTTTATTTAGATTACCGCTGCTGCTTATACAACAATAACAGGAGCTAGGATTTTATGACGAGTGTCGAAATTGGCGACTAAAAGGAAATCAACAGATACAGCTGGCTATGTCATTTCAGCGAAGCATTGTTTGATTCTCTGCGCATGTGCGCGGATGAGATCAGCAGGGGATACAAACAGCAGTGCACCGGTATGCTGATCCAGCCATGGTAGTTTGGCAGCTGTTGTTAGAAAGGATCACCTCGGAAATCGTACCTGGAAATGCACAGAAGATCAATCTTGACGCAAAGAGGATAGCAGGTATGAATTTAGAGATGTAGTGGGAGCCATCGATGCTCGTTTATTGAACCACGGTCCCTCCACTGTGATTGAACGAATTGTACCTCTTTGTACGGGAAATTCATCTCCCTCACTCAGCGACAATTTTGTTCACGAACTTCCTCGTCTCTAAAGATTATTACAGAGACATTCGCCGTGTATCGAACCACAAGCAACTATGAGCATGGATCTTTTGTTTACATCCATGCTGTGTGTCGAACCAACCGAAACGGGCCATATCCATCCAACTTTGATCAAAGTAAGATTTGCGGAAAGACACTCTACCCGTGATTGTGTACAGTGTATTAAGAAACCAGTGCTAGGTCAGGTTAAAACGTTAAGGGTCATTGGTTATGTAAGAGGGATAGTATTGTGTGTGATTTAAGGGGAGGAACTTTTGATGTCGAGGTGGGAGGGGGCTTGAAAGATTAAAGAACAAGAATAATAAGGGTTGCCTTTGACAAATAATCAAGCCGAAGCTAAGGATGACAGAAAAGTAAAGATTACAATCAGATATGAAGCCATTATGCACGGACAGGTATTGTAAGTCTTTGCTCAAAATTTTCCGCTCGGCCTGTTGAAGTCACATTTACAAAATCTTTACTCCCGTACAAAGAATATACACAAAAGAGAGCTTATCGGGTAAGATAGTGACGACTCTCTGTGTGTATGTGTGTCTGTCTGTCTGCCTGTCTGTCTGTCTGTCTGTTTTCTGTCTGTCTGTCTGTATGTATGTATGTATGTATGTATGTATGTATGTATGTATGTATGTATGTATGTATGTATGTATGTATGTATGTATGTATGTATGTATGTATGTATGTATGTATGTATGTATGCATGCATGCAAGTACATCCTTGTGTGAACATGAGGGAGAGTGGGCAATGCGAAACTTATCTGAATATGGTTCCTGCTATATCACATGATGAAAGCACCAAGCTTGGCGCTTTTTCCCATTTTTCAAATATGTGAAGTTGGTGAAGCCTAACTCCAACTGCTACAAGATAAGCGACCAACTTGCGCACTGTAAAAGTCAGCCTTGGTGAACTTAACCTTTAAGCGGAAGCTGTATCGTTATTCTCAGAATCATTTTCACCTGAACCCTTTACACTGAGGATGAGGAAGACCCTAACTTTGTGCAGGTTCAAAAGTGGACCGTTAAAATGAAATTTATTTGAACTCAATGCCTCTCTGACACATATATTCAATGTCCTTATAATGATGCAAGTGACCTATATCTGTTGGGGTTAATCTGGATTAGTCTTTTGGTTTTTTGGTCTTTAGTCTCCACGGACACCATCAGGGACTTATAGGTTTGGTCATGTCCGTGCATCTGTCCGTGCGTCCGTCCGTTCACGCACATATCGCAGAGATGCCTCGAGTGATTTCATACAAACTTGGTACAAGCATTACTTCATATCTCATACATATGAACGTCGATTCGTTTTGTCATACGGTCCAATATGGCCGCCATCGGCCATTTTATTACGATTTTGTCATGTACACAGCCATAACTCAGACATGTTTCAACCAATTTTATTCAAAGTTGGTACAAGGACATTGACCTATGTCATACATATGCATGTCAATTTGTTTTATGATACAATCAAAAATGGCTGCCATGCGGCCATTTTGTTACGATTTTTTCATGTATGGAGCCGTAACTCAGGCATATCTCAACTGATCTTATTCAAAGTTTGTACAAGGACATTAACCTATGTTCTACACATAAACGTTAATTTGTTTCATGATATGATCAAATATGGCCACATGGCAGCCATTTTGTTACAATTTTTTCATGTCCTCAGCCAAAACTCAGGCACGTCTCGACCAATTTTAGTCAAACTTGGTACAAGGACATTGACCTATGTCATACATATGCACATTGATTTGTGTTGTGATACGATCCTATATGGCCGCCTTGCGGCCATTTTGTTACGATTTTTTCATGTATGGAGCCATAACTCAGACATGTTTCAACCGATTTTATTCAAAGTTGGTACAAGGACATTGAACTATGTCATACATATGCACGTCAATGTGTTTCACAATATGATCCAATATTGCCACATGGCGGCCACTTTATTAAAATTTTTTCATGTCCTAGCCGTAACACATTCACGTCTCAACCAATTTATTCAAAGTTGGTACAAGGACATTTACCTTCGTCATGCATATGAACATTGACTTGTTTTACGATAACATTGAATATAGTTGCATGGTGACCATTTCGTTACGATTTTTCCATGTCGAGAGCCATAACTCTGGCAAATCTCAACGGATTTTATTCAAAGTTGGTACATGGACATTGACTTAAGTCATACATATCTATATCGATTTTAGACAGTAAGATCAAATACGGCTGCGTGGCGGCGATTTTGTTACAATGTTTTAATGTACAGTGGCATAACTAGACATATTTCGACCAGTATAATTCAAAGTTGGTACAAGGACATTGAGCTTTTTCATACATATGCACATCAATTTGTTTAACGGCATGTACCAGTATCATGTCAATTACTGAAGTTCCATAATTAGGCTGATATGTCAAGAAATACTGCATCAAATTTCATGAAACTTGTACAGATGTTACGCTCACATTGCTTTAACAGTGAAAAAGACATTTATAAGTGTCATTTTAACTAATTTGTCATTGCATATGTAATGAACTTTCCTAACTAGAGTGATATATGTAAGAATACTGCATCAAAGTTGAAGAAAATTGATACAGATGTTGATCTCCTTGTGTTGTAAATAGTGCATCAAACTTTCTGAAATATGGTACCGGTGATAATCTGTTAGTGTTTGGATATTATGCAAAAATTTTTGACAAGATCCTGTCGATTAATTCCTAATTGACTCATTTAATGACCTTTCGTATTAGGATGGCGGCCTACATTGGTTGTATGTTTTCACCACCATGGAACTCATTTTTGGCCATTGAGCGCCATCTGTATCAAAGTGTTTTTATCACAGTCCTAATTAATGAAGAGGACTCTATCCTCCCTGAGGACTTTTAATCAAAGTACCCATCAACAGTAGGGACTGTGTCATCAACGATGACTTGTTGTGGATTTTGTTTGTCAAACTCACCAAAAAGAAAATATTTTAACTGTTTCTATTTCAGCTTTGATCAATTTGTTTTAGTTAGCATTATCAATATGACAGCCTACTTATCATTTTTGTCTCGGAGAGGAGATTCAAATAGCCTGTATATTTTGTAATTTCAGTTTCATTTGGCATCTAGATTTTGCAAAGACAATTTTCAAAGATATATTATCATTTAATTGTTCCTATGACAGTCTAATTTGCATGACTTCAAGAAGGCGGCCAGCTGAATTCTCGTCTGTATAATGAATAATTTAACATTAAAAACTATCTCATTTCCATACTAATAACACACTGAAGTAGAATATCTTTCACACTTATTCCACTCATGCTTCTATTTCAGAATATTCAAAAACGTCTCTTGCAAAAACGTCTTGTCAGCAAGATCAACAATCAAGGGGAAGCCATGGACAGAAAACATGAGTCAGACAGCAACCCATTTTGAAAAAGAAAAAATATTTCGTCCAAGCTTACAAGTATTTTGCATGGAAATGAAGAAAGTCATTTGCATGGTGAAGAAATGACATTTGTTTGTGAAGAATGTGGAAAGAGTTTTACACTACACAAAGGCATGAAATACCACACAATGATTCATATTAAAAAGCAGTTTTTCTGCAAATAATGTAGTGAAGGCTTTCAAAGCAGTAACTCTCTAAAAAAATCCACATCGGGACACATGAGAGTGAAAAGCCATTAATATGCAAAGTATATGGTAAGGGTTTTGCACAGACTGAAAATCTAAATGTTCGTGTCCGGACACATACAAATGAAAAGCAATTCATCTGCAAAGTGTGTGGAAAGGGTTTTGCACAGAGTGGAAGTCTGACATCTCACATCAGGACACATACAAATGAAAAACCATATGTCTGCAAAGTGTGTGGGAAGGGTTCTGTACGCAGTGGAGACCTAAAAGTTCACATGAGGACACATACGAAGGAAAAGCCATTTATCTGCAAAGTGTGTGGAAAGGGTTTTACATCGAGTGGAGACCTAAAAGTTCACATGAGGACACATACAAAGGAAAAGTCATTTATCTGCAAAGTGTGTGGGAAAGGTTTTTCACGGAGTGGAATTCTAAAAGTTCACATGAGGACACATACAAATGAAAAGCCATTTGTCTGCAAAGTGTGCGGAAATGATTTTGCACGCTGTGGAGACCTAAAAATTCACATGAGGACACATACAGAGGAAAAGCCATTTGTCTGCAAAGTGTGTGGTAATTGTTTTACACAAAGTGGAGGACTAAAGGTTCACATGAGGACACATACAAATGAAAAGCCATTTGTCTGCAAAGTCTGTGGGAAGGGTTTTGCATCGAGTGGAGGACTAAAAGTTCACATGAGGACACATACAAAGGAAAAGCCATTTATCTGCAAAGTGTGTGGGAAAGGTTTTTCACGGAGTGGAATTCTAAAAGTTCACATGAGGACACATACAAATGAAAAGCAATTTGTCTGCAAAGTGTGCGGAAAGGGTTTTGCATCGAGTGGAGGACTAAAAGTTCACATGAGGACACATACAAATGAAAACCATATGTCTGCAAAGTGTGTGGTAATTGTTTTACACAAAGTGGAATTCTAAAAGTTCACATGAGGACACATACAAATGAAAAACCATATGTCTGCAAAGTCTATGGGAAGGGTTTTGCACCGAATGGAGGACTAAAAGTTCACATGAGAACACATACAAATGAAAAGCCATTTGTCTGCAAAGTAGTGGACAACTAAAAGTTCACATGAGGACCCATACAGAGGAAAAGCCATTTATCTGCAAAGTGTGTGGAAAGGGTTTTGCACAGAGTGGAGGACTAAAAGTTCACATGAGGACACATACAAATGAAAAACCATTTGTCTGCAAAGTGTGCGGAAATGGTTTTGCACCCATTGGACACCTAAAAGTTCACATGAGGACACATACAGATGAAAACCCATTTGTCTGCAAAGTGTGTTGAATGGTTTTGCACAGAGTGGAAGTCTGACATCTCACATCAGGACACATACAAATGAAAGCCATTTGTCTGCAAAGTGTGTGGGAAGGGTTTTGTTCGCAGTGGAGAACTAAAGTTCACATGAGGACACATACGAAGGAAAGCCATTTATCTGCAAAGTGTGTGGAAAGGGTTTTGCACAGAGTGGATCACTAAAAGTTCACATGAGGACACATACAAAAGAAAAGCCATTTGTCTGCAAAGTGTGTGGAAAGGGTTTTACATCGAGTGGAGACCTAGAAGTTCACATGAGGACACATACAAAGGAAAAGCCATTTATCTGCAAAGTGTGTGGGAAAGGTTTTTCACGGAGTGGAATTCTAAAAGTTCACATGAGGACACATACAAATGAAAAACCATATGTCTGCAAAGTGTGTGGTAATTGTTTTACACAAAGTGGACACCTAAAAGTTCACATGAGGACACATACGAATGAAAAACCATTTATCTGCAAAGTCTATGGGAAGGGTTTTGCACCGAGTGGAGGACTAAAAGTTGCACATGAGACTAAGCACATGAGAACACATACAAATGAAAAGCCATTTGTCTGCAAAGTAGTGGACAACTAAAAGTTCACATGAGGACCCATACAGAGGAAAAGCCATCTATCTGCAAAGTGTGTGGAAAGGGTTTTGCACAGAGTGGAGGACTAAAAGTTCACATGAGGACACATACAGATGAAAAGCCATTTGTCTGCAAAGTGTGTGGAATGAGTTTTGCACAGAGTGGAAGTCTAGACATCTCACATCAGGACACATACTAATGAAACGCCATTTGTCTGCAAAATGTGTGGGAAGGGATTTTCAACAAGTGGACACCTAAAAGTTCACATCAGGACACATACAAAGGACAGGCCATTTATTTGCAAAGTCTGTGGGAAGGGATTTTTAACAAGATGAGATCTAAAAGTTCACATGATGACACATACAAATGAAAAGCCATTTGTCTGCAAAATGTGTGGGAAGGGTTTTTTGCTCATATGTTCACACACGTGAGCATATGTCGCAGCGATGTCTGTCTGTCTGTCTGTCTGTCTGTCTGTCTGTCTGTCTGTCTGTCTGTCTGTCTGTCTGTCTGTCTGTCTGTCTGTCTGTCTGTCTGTCTGTCTGTCTGTCTGTCTGCCTGTTGGTCCGATATCTCAAAAACGGCGGATCAGATGAGAATCAAATCTGGTAAATAGATTGAGTTAGCAAATTGCCAGAACTGATTAGTTTTTGGTGGGTGTGTGGCTTGCATACTTTTTGCTCATTTGCATAATTAATGATTTAGAAAAAACGGATATACATTAAAAACGACTGCACACAATTTGACGCGATTTGCTACAAATGTTGATCACATCAAAATATATCATTAAGGGGTGACATGAAAGATAGTTGCTAGTTTGCATATTAAATGAACTTTCCTAATTAGGGATGTATATCTGATTTTACTATGTAAATGGAAGATACTATAATCTAACATACTTGAAAGTCATCAAGCATTTTAACTTCACCCAATTCCTAATTTGCATATTTAATCAACTTTGCTAATCAGGGATATATATTTGAATTGACTGGACTAAAGTTGATGAAACTTTCTACATGTATTGAAGTTACTATGATACAACATTCTTGAGAGTCATTAAGCATTTTTACTGCAGCCAATTCCGAATTTGCATATTTAATGAACTTTCTTAATTAGAGATATATATATCTGAATTAACTTGATTGTAGTTGTTGAAACTTGCTATATACATCAAAGATACTTTCATATAACATTATTTAAAGTCAAAAGACATTTTTACTTCAGCCAATTTCTAATTTGCATATTAAATGAATTTTCATAATTAGGGATATATATCTGAACTGACTCGATCAAAATTGATGAAACTTGCTATGTACATTAATGACACTATAATACAATATTATTGAAAGTCATTAATCATTTTCTCTTCAGCCAATTCTTAATTTGCATATTTAATGAACTTTCCTAATTAGGGATATATATCTGAATTGACTTGACCAAAGTTGACAAAACTTGATGCATATATTGAAGATACTATGATACAATATTATTGAAAGTCATTAAGCATTTTTACTTCAGCCAATTCCTAATTTACATATTTAATCAACCTTGCTAATTAGGGATATATAGCTGAATCGACCGGACCAAAGTTGATGAACCTTGCTATACACATGAAGATACTATTATACAACATTATTGAAAGTCATTAAGCATGTTTTCTTCAGCCATTCCTAATTTGCATATTCAATTATCTTTTCTAATTATGGATATATACTGGGATTTACTTGATCAAAGTTGGCAAAACATGCTATGCACATTGATGATTGTACCAGGTTAAAACAATATCGAAAGTCATTTCACATTTTCATGTCAGTTAATTTATAATTTTCGTACCTAATGAGCTTTCACAGTTCTGCATATATGGCTTGAAGGACTTGGCCAAAGGTAATTACACTTGCTATATAAAGTGGTGATACAATGACAGAAGTCAAAGGACTTAATATTTTTATTTCAGCTAATTACATATTTGTATACTTCATGAACTTTTAGAATTAATCGGCGGTGAATATTGTTCATTATACTGATCATATTACTTTCAATGAAGTTGCAAACATGTAGCAAAGGTTCAAATTTACATATAATGCAATATATAATGAAACGTGAGCATTTTCAGTCATATCTGGTTCAACAAGGTGACACCTAAAAGTTCACATCATGACACATACAAAGGAAAGGCCATTTATCTGCAAAGTCTGTGGGAAGGGTTTTTCACGGAGTGGAGATCTAAAAGTTCACATGAGGACACATACAAGTTTAAAGCCATTAGTCTGCAACGTATGTTGTAAGAGTTTTGCACATTGTGGACACCTAAAAGTTCACATGAGGAAACGTACAAAGGAAAAACCATTTGTCTGCAAAATGTGTGGGAGGGGTTTTTTAACGAGTGGAGGACTTTGTCTGCAAAGTATGTGGTACGTAAGAGGTTTGCACAGTGTGTACATCTAAATGTTCACATCAGGACACATAGTGATACAAATGAAAAGCTATTTGTCTTCAAAGTATGTGGGAAGGGTTTTGCAATTAATGGCTATCTAAACGTTCACATCAGGACACATACAAATGAAAATCCATGTACGTGTATTAGAATAGGACGTCCCGATAGCCGGCTCAGTTCGAAAACAGGAAAAGTGATTTCTCTGCAAGTTTTGTAAAAAGGGGGCAGAACCTTTACAGAACAACCTCACTGAACGCGGCATCTTACACAATACACAATATGGTGATTTTTTGTAGAAAACAGACAAAATATTTACGGCCGCTACCACTGCTCTTTGCTGTCAGCCATCTTGTTTTATGTTCAAAGCTATCGTTTTAGATGACCAAGCTTACGGATTCTATTCCAGCAGCTATCGTTTCCCTACCCAAGCTATCCTGCATGGTGTCAAGGCTGTGATTTTCATTCACAAGCTACATTTTCTTAGGTACCTTTTGAGGATGCACTAGCCCAATAAGAAGAGTACATATCTAGTAGCTCGACTGTGGGAATTGTTTAGCTTATATGATAGTAGATGTAGCATGGCTTCCGTTGTCTGTTGTCTTTTATCTGTCATCCTCTGTCAACTATACTTTCCTTCATAGAAACTATAATTAATAGTAATTTACGTAATGAATTTATGCACCACACACTATCTCAAGGATTACTCCCAAATTTGATGAAACCACTCATACACTCGCATTTCTCTATGCTAATCATGCTAAAAATTCGGTTCATGTGGTCGATATATATGCATGCATGCATGTAGGTAGGTAGGTAGGTAGGTAGGTATGCTTACAAGCTTGTCTATTTGTGTATATGAATGTATGTTTTTATGTCCACAAGATCTCAGACCGCCCTGTGTGCACTGCATCTGTATTTTGGTGTAATCTTGCCACTGGTCAGATCGCAATGACATTTCTTTCGTAGTTTAGTTGATAGTTGATTTGTATTTTATGTGGATTTTGTTAAGTTTCTAGCAATATTAAATTTTGAACTTTTAGGATACATTTTTTAATTTGCCATCGTAATGAAACATTGTGTGACACCATCCGCTAAAGTATTCTTTTGAGGTTTCTACTGATGTTTTTTAAATTTATAATTTAATATGTTTTTAAAATTCGTAATGAATTAGCAATTAGTACTGTAATGTTTATTATATCTGGCATTAAACATACTGTTAAATTCATTTATAAGTCATTGCAATTATTCAAAGTTTTCATGAAGGCTCCATTGAAGAGATTCATTGATTTTATTTTCATATTTACATATCAAATTAGGATTATTTTGATGTTTTGTTTTATTCACATGATTTTGATTACCGTATACTTTTATGTCCTTAAACTATGGTTACATAACTTTTGTGATGGAATACCAATACGACATTGGAATATAAGCATTAAGCATATGATGTACACACCTCCTAGTTTTGTGAAGATTAAGAATTTGGGAAAGAATCATTGACTTTCCAGCACAGTGAATTCAGTACATTTTCAATTGGATGACCTCACAACATTAGCGCATCCAGTCACCTAACGACGACATCACAGTCAAATCCGTTCGGCCAAACCCCCTACCCTTGAAAAAGAATACAAGTGATTCAATAACCAAACTAAGTTGTTAAAGTTGTTCTGACTGCGACCCCTCCACAACTGTAGATTTCATGAAGCACTTGCTTAAACATACTAGCTATTACACATCGCAAACAAACTTGATCAAAACGATGACTACATTTTAACAGGAGAAACAGATTCCCTTGCTGCCTTTGAGTAATGCAATGAGAAACTTAACCATCTCAACTTTTAATACCTTTAAACTTAGTCAATCGTAAAATTCACTCGGTTTTCTTCTAAGCTCTGAAAACGATGGCTAGATAAATGAGGTGAGATGCTGCAATTTTTACCTTAACTCCTCTTAATTAGGGATAAGAGGGGTTTAACCTCAGAAAATGTGTTGCACACATTATAAGACTCTAATTGAGATGTTGAAGAAATAAAGACGGTTGGCTTAGATTCACTTTGACCACTTTGACCTTCACGTTTTCTTTTCAATTTGAAACAATCTGACATTAAATGGCCGTCTTTCTTACAATAATTACAAGAAAGTGTACCAAACTGTTTGCCAGAACGAGATTGAGACTTAGGATCTGATGATGTGGGAGTGTTACTTGAACTCTGTGAACTGCTGTCATTTGAAAAATTCTTGGATGAAAAGGAGGAGTTAATAAATTCCCCTGCATTGTTACGATATGAAAAGGAATGGGATGGTTTGCTGAGAAATTAAGTTTTGTGGGTCAATGAATAATAATCAGCCAAACGGGCAGCAATTTCTAATTTATCTGCCTTTTATTCATTGATAAATGTCTTGATGTTACTCTGAATGCACCATTGACCATGGACCATGGACCTGGTAATATATTACCTCCAATGGTAATGATTATTGGACCAGTTTAATGTCATATTTTAAATTCGTCAATCAAAACAAGTTGTCGTAATTTTTCGTATTTCCGACTGACCTTCACAGAATAACACCAACGATCAAACAGTTATTCTTTTGTTCGAGCAAATTCAACATAAGTTGATCTTTCGCCTTCTCACAATCCCTAAATTTCTGACGGTAAGCTTCAGGCACCAACTCATAGCCCTTGAGAATTAATTCCTTCACAGAATCATAATCTGAAGCCTGCTCTACTGACTCCTGAATGTAACTGTCTCTGGCTTTACCCACCAAAGCACTCTACAAAAACATAGACCAGGACTCCCTAGGCCAATTCAGACTCCGAGCAATTTTCTCAAAATGAGGAAAATATTTGTCAACATCCTTTTTTGAAAGGGGGAACCAACCTGAAGTGCTTTGTGATGTCAAAATTGTCTAAAGGGAAGAATTTTCCTGACTGTCCAAGCTCTGAACGTTTCATTTCAAAATGTATTCGATGTTCTGCCAATTGTCGTTCCTTTTCTTTTTCCTCTCTATCTTTCTCTCTTTGTCTATTTTCCATTTCTAATCTTTCCTGCCTATCTTTCTCTCTCTGTCTTTCTTCCATTTGTAATTCCATTTTCTTAAGTTCCAAATTTGCTTGTATTTCAAATTCCATTTTTCTGAGTTCAAAAGGTAGACTAGGGCTCATAATCTTTCAAGGTGGATTCCCCGAATTGGCCTAAATTAACTAAATGTTTCTCAATATTGTACTGTATTTCCCTCTTGCGCATAGATCTTTTGACTTCTACTTTAAGGAAATTGGCCAGTGCAATTAGGTCATCTTTTCTGAGGGAATCAAATGTGTCCTGATCAAGGTCCCCAATTTCGTTTGGTTTGAATTCCGCCATGATTAAATTTCGCTGAGTTCACAATATACAGTAGTTTGGAAAAGGCTGGCAAAATGTTGTCAAATGGCTCAAAATTTTCGTCTCCAGGACGAGCCCCCGATTTTGCTACGTGACAAAAAACGAACGAAAGGTGAACTGAGCAGTTTCCGTGTAAAATGACATTTATTGCGAAAAATTAAACGAATTGCTAAGCCAGGGATAGAATACAAACTTTAAACTGTAAAAGTGTACAGGCGACTTATCTCAGCTGGGACGGCAAAGCTCCAGTCTCAGAGTTGTAACAGTCAGTCGGAGAATGAACAGTCCTTTGGCTTGCAGGCTTGAAGTCGACAGTTTAAATCCAGCGTGGCAGTGAAGATCTTGAAAAGTCTTGAAATTAGTACTGCTGGAGTTTCCAAAGACTTGAAGTAACACGCAGGAGACACGATCCCGAAATGTCTGACTGCAAGCCTGCTGTCCCAGTGTTTATACTCATGTGGTTATATAAGAGCATACAAGAACAATCTAGAACTTTTATTGACATGCTAATTACTGTTCTAAAATTATCTCTCTCACACAACTAACTAAATTTCCAGAACATTCCAAACATGACTAATCGAATTCAAATCTGTGAGGTCATGTGAAGGACAGTGACCTTGAGAATGTTCCAGACTAATTAATCACAGGTCATGAGTGTGGGGGGAAATGACCTACATAACAATGGGGAAAAAAACGAAATTATGGATTTTTAAACAACAAACAAACCCTAAAACGGTGAAATGAGTATCTGAGTGCAAGTTTGAGAGTCCGAATATCTGTTCCCGATGCACATTCCACTGACAGTTTTCGCAAAAAGTTAAAAGTCTTCCAATTGCCTAAGGGCAAACACTCTAAGTAGTATTAGTGTATATTCACTACTGAGACTGAGGTTTACTGATAGTGAACACGGAGGGCGCTATGAAGTAAATCGTGGTGTGTAAGTGGTTTGCATTATCTTGTACGTTTGACCACGGTCCCTCTATCATAGAGGGACCGTGGTTTGACTGACGAAAAGTCCGTTTTTTATTGGGTTGGTTTATCGTGTCGCATAACGGATGGTGTAAGCTTGTACTCCAGTTTGACTGAATATACTGAAAACGAGAACTAAACTTGTCACTCAAATCCGAAAAAGGAGCGATGCTGAGTCTGAAACCGATCTCTTCAGCGGTGCCACTGTATCCCTCTCTGGACGAATAAAATCAGCAGAGGTACCAAACAAGATGTAGCAAGCCTAGACTTCTGACTCTAGTACCCTACCCTAACCTCTCCTAGAATCGCCGGTGTTCGATCTGAAAGCACGGAAATCAAAACATAAGCGACTGTTTTTGTGTCCACGGGACACAAAAAGAGTTCAGGGCAGAGTAACGTATACGTAAAAGAAAAGTACTGTTCTTTCCGCATCTACCATATTGCCAACTATAACTCCAAGTACCTGTAATAGTTCATCACTTTGTGGGGTCATATGCGGACTGGCAGACTTACACTACATTACACTACCAATCAAGCGTCTCTTACGTTGTACAGATCAAATACCTGTCAAGTCGTCGTTTTTGTACCAGCTTTGGGCTGATATGAACGCTGAAAATTGCAGTTAATTTGAAAAAAAATAACATAGAGCGGGGGGGCGAAAGGGCGTTGAGTCTCCATTTCAATAATGTTTTGAATTATATCAATCGATTCCTTTATCGGAAATTGATACATTGGTGTGTTGCTCACTCGCATGTCCTCCCCAGCTCACAGTGGCACCAAACTTGGCCAAAGTGCGCCAAAATATGTTATAACACACCTCATTCGCAGTCTGTGTTCTAATTCGCCAATTGATAGTCACGTGGGATGCGTTCTTTTTGTGCTGATCCACGTAAACGACGTCATCAGGCATCATTTGTCCAACTGTTGCCTGTCAGGCATCAGTTCTGAAAAATGATGCCCGCTGACGTCAAAAAAACATTGGCGCATGCGCCAACTGGAATTTAAACAAAGATGTCGTCTGCGGCCGAGCGAAACGATAGTCGAGAAATTTCTCGGTTTATCTTACTTTCTGAAGGAGGACCGAATCCTCTGGTTTCCAACAAGGACTCGGAACGAACGAAAACGATAATCAAGAGTGCATTGAACGTTTTGTAGAAGATTTGCGGCCCTGTCGGGAAAAACTTATTTTTGCCGAACCACTTCAACATATTACATCATTCATGCGACAAGTTTTGGGTATAGTACGTTCTTATGCATAGCTACGGATGAGGTGTGTTATAAAACACACATTGACTGGCCGTGCGGGCGACAGCATACGTCTTTAACCCCTCGGGCCTGTGAGTCACCCCCCAAAACAGACTGTTTCCCTCGGCCTACGGTCTCGGGAAAAAGTCTGTTTTTGGGGGTGACTCACAGTCCCTCGGGGTACAGACGTATGCTGTTGCCCTCATGGCCAGTCAATATGTGTATACTGAAATATAAAATCAATACCAAAATTGTAAAAAGTGTCGACGATTCAATTTGAAATACAAGAAACAAACGAGTACATTGACTGCTACGGTATATACGTTAATATATACGGGTTATTTTGGAAATATTCATGACGTGACCTAAACACGCGAGCGGCACGCGAGCAGATTTCGATCGATATTCTATTGACAATAAATTGATTAGTTCGTTGTCGTCACTAGCAATCGGCCGAAAGCGCTCTCAGGTAGAAAATATGTTTCGCGGAATATGAAGCACTCAGGCATACTTTCGTCCCGCAATGTACGTAGCAGAGCTGCGATTGGGATTGGCCATATATCGTCGGCAACGCCAGTCCAGCCTTTCCTAGCCTAGCCTAACCGAACCCTATAAGCGATAAAAAAAACCAAACTCATTTTCACCCTACGCAGCGTTCTGTGATAAAGAAACTCTCTTTTCCTTATCAGACTATCTGACCGATATCTGACCGATATACTTACAGTTGCACTCTGATTTGCAATGGTATGCTGTATGACTTCACCGATCGATATCCATTACACCACCGCTCGGGATCGTTAGCTGCACTTCCGCTCTGCGCCTGCACGACCCATAGACATGTGTCCATGAATATACACACGTCTATGGGGCGCACGGTGGTGCGTGTCACAGGCCTTTGACTCAATGCAAGCAAACCGGTACTAATGCAACCAGTATGATACAGTTAAATAAGGGACTGGTCAGTTTCTTCAGCCTGGGGAGGGGGGGCGGTGGATTAATTTTTGCCAACGTCAAAAGTGGCTGACCCCCCCATTCCAAATTTTGAAAACAGGGTGACCCCCCTATTCCAAATTTCGAAAACAGGGTGACCCCCCGGCGCGCGACATAGGTAAAACAAAAGGTTAACATAAATTATATATATATATATATATATATATATATATATATATATATATATATATATATATATATATATATATATATATATATATATATATATATATATATATATATATATATATATTATACATTTTACATATATTTTAAATAGTCATTCAATGTTTTAATGAAATTGTTGACATGTCAGTTTTAAGATGGGAATTTCAAAGTGTCAATCATAAAGTTTGAGCCATAGAGAGCTTTTTTAGCCAAATCTGACGTGTACAGTGTCTGAGAGGACCTTTTCTTGTAACATTGGAACCATAAAAGCACAGCTAATAATGACAAAAACTGCTTTTTTAACTGTTATTTTGTTCATAAAAAAGCATCTTTCTACAGAAAACCTGAGACACAAAGGAAAATAATTGCATCAAGGAAAAGGAAACATATCTTGTCATTTTTCTATCTCTAAAATAAGTCACTGTATCAAATATACATTGTGAAATATTTGTGCATGATGCTTTCTCATACTGAATTCTCATAGAGAAAACAGAAAAGTATCAGGAATTTGTCATGCTTTTCATATGAACTGCAGATTTCATAACGGTACACTTTCACGTAGCAAACATCAAGATATCTCTGACATATATCTCTGATTTATTAAAGTATGGCGCCCGAAGGGCGCGCCGAAAAATATGAAACATCCTGATATCTCTGATATATATGCCTTGTATATTAAAGTCATGCACCTGAAGGGCGTGCTGGAAAATGTCTGATATATTAAAGTAATGAGCTTGAAGGGAACACTGAAAAATATTGAACATACAGATATCTCTGATATGTGTATGCTTGATATGGTAAAGTTGGGCATGCTGAAAAATATGACTGGTTATTAAAGTTACGCGCCCGAAGGGCGCGCCGAAAAATACAACTGAATGATGAAATGTTTGACACTAGCATTTTAGGCAATGATGAGCCTGTGTCAAAATTCAAAAACACACTGACCCCCCTATTGGGCATTTCAAAAACATGGTGACCCCCTATCACCAAAGTCAAAAACAGGGTGACCCCCCCCCCCATGAATCCACCGCCCCCAAAGCTGAAGAAACTGACCAGTCCCTAATAACACATGACAGCGAGTGCAATATCACGATTTATTGCCTGCCCAAGGGATGATGGTCATGATCGAAATACTGATGATGCCCGAGCCGTAGGCTAGGGCATCATCAGTATTTCGATCATGACCACCAGCCCGAGGGCAGGCAAAAAATCGTGATATTGCCCAAGCTCTCATGTGTTATTATTTTTATTACACCGAACAAGCAAACATGCAAAGAAACAAAAACACAAAGACTTCTTCGAGTGCAGTTCGCCTTATGAGTCCCGACCTCAGCGTAAAATGTTGTCAGTGCCGAGTCTTGGGTTGCCGCTAAAGTTTGCCGATCTCCTCGGTGGCGTATCCAAATTTGTTGCTTGCATAGTCGCTGAACACAGAATTGCATTCAGTCCCTCTAATATAAGGTTAGGGACCGAGCACAATTAACGGCAGGGGGTGGAAGAGAAATGGGGGGGGGGCAAGAAAAAAATGAGTGTTCTTGGGGTGGGCTATGAAAATTTCATGGAAGGTAAAGGGTGGGCCCCAAATATTTTACACCATGACAGACAGAGAATATTTTTCAGCATTTTTGTTCCTTGTTGAAACTGGAGTTTGATGAAATGCACAATATTGAGCTTGTTAGACTAACTTGGAGATGGAGATGTGCGGAGAATACTGTCATCATTGAAAATAATTCATTTCTAAATCAATGCTTAAACTATAACAACTATAACAGCACTGAATGAACTTGTAGATTGTTTATAAGGTATTTGGTAATTTCATCATTCTTCATTCTTTTCATCATTCTTTGAGATTAAAAAAGCATAGCACAATACTGAAAAGTAGCTGTAGGTGTTACAAGTAGTATTTATTATTTGTTACAAGTAGTATTTATTATTTATATATTTATTTGTTTATTATTTATTTCAAGAATGCAAGAATGTTGTTTTCACTAAAGCATATATTAAAAGTTGTAAGGATTATATATATGTGTACAACTTTGTACTTATGTAATCTTTCTTTTTTGGGGTGGGGGGGCCACAAAAATTTTGTTGCCGGTGATGGGGGGCACTTAAATTTTTGCAGGTGTTAGGGGGGCAGTAAACAATATATGCACCACATATTTCTCTTCCAGTCCCCTGCCGTTAATTGTGCTCGTTCCCATATTTCTAAATAGCTGGATTTATGTTCAAGTTCATCGTGCAGCGGAGCTATAAAGTGCGTCTCGGACAATACCGATACGGTATTTATACCGATACGGGATTTATGTCCTCGTACGATGTACTCGGACATAAATCCCGGTATTTTGGGAATAACCTTATTATTATACACTTTTTAAGTCCAACTACACACGAAAAAAGTCGAAATTGAGGCGTCTTTCGGATGTGCGTCACGACTGTACTGAGTTATGATCGCGAGCATGCCGGGGACGCGTTGAGCGCGTCCGCTAAGCGCACAGAACGAAATTTCAACCCTCGCTGCGCAGTGCACATGGTAGAAATTGTATGTCAGCAGCATAATTTCACTCGAATTCACAGGTTTTGGACTGACCATGATTTAATTTGTGAAGTACTGAATGCTAAGAAGTATATATTCTTGTAAAAAATGTAAAATATTATCTTTTTTCCCATGTTGACGTAAAGGTGTGTTGAGGTCAAAGGTCAAATAGCGTCCAATAACACCTAAAGTTATTGTACTCCGCGTCAAAGTTATTGTACTCCGCGTCAAGTTATTGAACTCGGCGTCTTGTGATACCGAAACTTACTGTACGACCAAACTCCATAGGTTAGAGACGCAGGTGTCTACTAATGGGTGTTATCGATTTTCTTTGGAAATTTCCGTGTGAAAATGTGTGGATTAACCAGCAGTTAATTCAGCATTAAGGTAGTATGCGCCTCGAAAGTGCAGTGAAAGACTTAAACTTTTGCTCAAAATTTCCTCAAAATATCTTCCAACCACTTTCTTTCAACAACGAAAATAAAAATCGGGGTCACCGTGCAAATTTTAATAATGGAGAAACTCATTTCCTAAGATTTACCGATACTTGAAATTCAAAATGGCCGTCATCCCTTTGTTATGTCTGTGGAGAAATATAACATTTCTATTTTTGAAAAACTAAGGCGGTAAAAATCTTTCTTACACAGAGAGTTTTGAAATGAGCCCCCACAAGTGGTGGATGTGGAAAAAATTGTAGAAGTTTGTGTGGGGGAGAAAAGTGACGATGAGAATCCCCCGGGGTGGGTTCGAGTTAAAACTGACGTCGAAACAGAAGCAAGTGATTCGGTTCAATGTAAAAACAACAAGCTGGTTTATTACAATTCGAATCCAACAACAATAACTAGTAACACCAGAGTAGCAAGGCTTGTCCCCATGCTATGAAGCATCAACAATCCAGCGCTCTCCAAACCCAAGCTAAACTCGCCGCTCGGCAAGTTCCTATCCTAACTCGTGACGTCGACCATGAACGCTGGAGAAAACATACGGAAAAGTAGCAAAGTAATTTGAGCGGGAAATATACCAAAGTCTGATTGGATAAATTAAACGTCTGTGATTGGCTGAGAGTTTCTATCCCAGGATTCTAGTGTCTGTAATGAATAAATTTGAATTACGTTCTAAACTTCTCCGAAGTTTGAGAGTCCAAATATCTGACCCTGAGGCACATTCTACCATTAAGGTTCTTTTTAAAGATAATGTTTACTTTAGTAACAATGGATTTACAGTACTCAAATAAGTGACCGTGCTTGCATAAATAGAAGTTTGAGTGCAGAATGTCAGGTCATGGCCAATTGCCGCACTTCAAAAAAAAAAGGAAACTACAATGTTCCTGATTTATTGATTTAATACATCAATACAAACAGATACAGCAAAATGCCTGTGTCTTAGAATATTGCCATTCAGTCATTATTTGAAACTAATGACATTTGATAATCTTTCATTGCTACAATACAATGTTACCTCTGAGGAGGACGTGAGCTTAGCTATGGATAGTCATTTGTAAATGAAAACTCATGAATTCTACAGTACTGCTGAATTCAATACTGTAATATTGATTTTCATTCAAATTCATGACTCGTAAAAATGCTTGTACGAAAAGTAGCCATCGATCAACACCCCCCCCCCGAACAAAAAACCACCGGTCTTCGCCCTGTAATTTCTATCCTTACCCTAATCGGAACGTGCGACTTCGAATAGGAAAGTTGTGCATCTTACAGTTTGTCTGTCATACGCCGACACGGATGTCAAATCTTGTTTCATATTCAGATTTCAAGTAGACCGATCATGAAAGATTCAGTCGTGTGCGGGCGCTCCGGCACAGTGCGACCTATGACCCTTTACTGCGACTGAAGGCACTGTACTTGGCCGAGGCAAACTCAGAAGAAACCAGATATGAACTGAAAATGCTCACGTGTTTCATTAGGGGCCCAAGCCGACCGGCTGGGACCCTATTGTTATTGCTCAAGTTCTACTACTTCCTCTTCTTCCTCTTTTTCTTCTTCTTCTGCCGATTCTTTGTCGACCTAGATCTCTTAAACGGCTGAACAAAAACTTCTCAAATTTGCAGGGCTAGTAGGTATGAATTAGTACTCGTGCACCTGACCCTTGAAATTTTGATTGGTCACGTGACCTGGCGGCCATATTGGATTTTCCAAAAACCTAAAAATGGCTTGTCCAGAAGACCTAGGGGTCTAGTCGATTTGAAATTTTTTGTATAGTAAGCATGACCTAAGGTCTTTAGAATTTGCAAATAAAATCGCATGCGGTCAGGTGACCTTGGCCGCCATATTGGATTTTCTAAAATAGTCATTTAATCTTTAAAAATCTTCTTCTCCAGAACCGAAACATCGATTAAGCTCAAATTTTACTCATGTCATCCTTACAGTGATCTCTTTGAAGTTTGCAAAAGACATTTTGATTGGTCACGTGGTTTGGCCGCCATATTGGATTTTTTGAAATCACAATTTAATCTTTAAAAATCTTCTTCTCCAGAACAGATTCACCAATTGAACTAAAATTTAATAAATGTCATCTACAGTGTGATCTATTTCAAGTTTGCGAAAAGCGTTTTGATTGGTCACGTGGTTTGGCCGCCATATTGGATTGCGCAAAAAATCGTAATTTAATCTTTAAAAATCTTCTTCTCCAGAACCAAAACACTGATTAAGCTGGAATTTTACTCATGTCATGCTTACAGTGATCTCTTTCAAGTTTGCAAAAGGCATTTCGATCGGTCATGTGGTTTGGCCGCCATATTGGATTTTGTGAAATCACAATTTAATCTTTAAAAATCTTCTTCTCCAGAACTAACACACCGATTGAACTAAAATTTTACATCTATCATCTAAAGTGTGATCTCTTTCAAGTTTGCAAAAGGCGTTTGGATTGGTCATGTGGTTTGGCCGCCATATTGAATTTTGCAAAAATCGTAATTTAATCTTTAAAAATCTTCTTCTCCAGAACCAAAACACTGATAAATATGAAATTTTACTCATGTCACCCTTACATTGATATCTTTCAAGTTTGCAAAAAGCTTCTACATCTATCATCGATAGTGTGATCTCTTTCAAGTGTGCGAAAGGCATTTGGATCGGTCTCATGGTTTCGCCGCCATATTGGATTTTGTGAAAAATCGTAATTTAATCTTTAAAAATCTTCTCCTCCGATCAAATACACTGATTGAACTAAAATTTTACACTTATTTTCCCTCGTGGTAGTCCTTTAAGTTTGCGAAAGGCATTTTGATCAGTCACGTAATTTGGCCGCCATATTGGATTTTGTTTAAATCACAATTTAATCTTAAAAATCTTCTTCTCCAGAACCAATACACACATTCAACTGAAATTTTACTCATATCTTTCATAGTGCGAGCACTTTCAAGTTTGCGAAAGGCATTTGGATCGGTTAAGTCGCCCCAATGTTCATAAGGCTGCAGTTTAAAACCTCGTCAGTCAGAAGATCGATCAGTGATGTATGTTATATTGTACACTTGAAAGTCAAAGACGGCACGACAGATTGCAATGCCCCCTGTCAAATTCAGCTAGCAGTCACACGAACCCTAATCTCGGCCCCTTGTGTAAGGCAACTTTTGCGACCAGCTTTTGTACGCCAGGTGACGTTGTCGAGTATACTGTGACGGAAGTACTTAGAGGAGTGTGCCACTAGCTTTAAGGGGTGGCCGACCGGTGTGATCGACTGAAGGTACAATTACTGGGGTCTATGCACAGCTGATATGTGAGTGTCAAGAACCATAAATGAAGCTATTCGGTATTTTTATATGTAGGTGTCTGAATGCACGCTCACTTGTTCATCATGATAAAAAAGACAGATACATGACATTGGAAGGTGTGGTGATTTGTTTATGTTTCTCTATCTGACCATGGATGTAAAACTGACATGCATGGAGTTGCCCTGGTGTGTTGTGTAACTGAGAGCATGTAGCTGATTAAAAATGTAAACAAGACCACATCAAGTCCAGCCGTTAATGTCGTAAAAATCGCTGATACATATCTATTGAAACAGCACCTTGTTAAATGAAGTTCTGCAGCTTGATCGAATTTCACTGTAATTGCTTTGTGCAGTTGCATGCCCGGTCTAAGAGATCGCCGAAATTTACCCGATATTATCAGGGATTTGGGGACTCTAAGTCTGATATCGATACTGGACAATAGTAGAATGACTTGCCCTGTGCTTCGGTACGCCAGATCTGTGAAATCGTCGATATTTAATTGGATGTTTATCGGCAATTTGGGGACTCTGATATCGATAGTACACAATACTAGAATGACTTGCCCTGTGCCTCGGCACGCACGGTCTGTGAAGTCGCCGATATTTACTAGATATTTATTGGCGATTTGGGGACTCAAATATCGATACTAGACGATACTAGATTCTGTCAAATCCCGGTTAAATATCCCATATATACAACCTCGGCAAAGCAAGTGCATAGGTAACTGATTGTCATACAAACACTAATAGTAATTAATATGTAGTCTAACTTCGCCTTGTTTATCTATACTTTGTCGCTGTCAATAAGAAATCTCAGCAGGGTGGCGTTACATGTAAATGGTACTGTCTTCAGGAAGTCCATGCCAAGTTGATTTCTTATATTTACGTTTGGCAAGGAGACTTCTCATATCTAAACCAAGCACCTCGTGGTTTATTAGCTCTTTATCAGTAAAATAAAGATACCGCTTCTATACTTTAAGGTTTTCCAGTACTTGTTGCTATTGTAGTTTCTGTTTGTATTACAATCAGTTATCTATGCACTTGCTTTGCCGCGGTTGTATCGTGACCTTGCATTTCTGGTCAAACCCGACTTCCAAGGACAGACTCTAATTTCGATACCGAACGATACTAGATTCTGTCGAATCGCAGGTTTATATCCAATATCGGAGAAGTATGACGCTCTTGCCATTGTTCTAGGTCTAAATAGGTGCGACCTGGCATCTTATGTTTGTTTGCAAAACTTATTATAGTGGAAACACTCAGTAAACATCCACTTCCTTCGGCGTCTTTGCCTGCTTTGTTTTTGGCTCGGAAATGCGCGATTTGCGCAATCGCGCAGGCGAGAGAAAACCATGTCCACCATCGTAAATTATGCCGGTTCCATCACTGTTACTAATGAATCAAAAATAATCCTTATATCAACCATATTATCGACATGTTTTGTCATTTAATTGTCTACTCTTTGAACAAAATAATTTGTCGCTTTGTCGTACGTCGGCCGATGACTGACGGCACACTTCTTTGGCATGCAACCAACATAGTGAGTTGATAGCGTATGAATTTGACAAAAGCTTAAATGAGCATGCGCGAAAAAGTTTCAAGATCCCCCCGTTTTTATAGTCCGGTCATTGTACGCTTTCGGTAGTTTCGAGACATCCAAACAATGCAAATGCATTACAAATGCACGGTACGATGCGCCTAGAGTTGATTGAAGTCGGTGAAATGTTAAAAATTAAAATAATTTTTAAAATCGTAGTTTCTTTAGTGTCTCTCCTATATCCATACGAACCTATTTGGAATTAGGCAGCGCAGGCCAGGTTTCCTAGCAATAGAATGCGTTATCTGAGTCTGTGCAGTAGTGAGTTAGTTTCAGTCGGGGATTCGATATATATCGGACATTTCACCACCTTACATGTACATGTTTTCATAAAACCGACTTCATGGACTGACTGTAATTTCGATACTAAACGATACTAGATTTTGTCAAATCGCGGGTAAATATCCGATATGTAACGGAAATTTCACCGCCTTACTGTTCTGGTAAAACCCGACTTAATTCCAGCATGCTGCTTTTTACATCCATGATTCCAGGGACTGACTCTAACCTTGATACTAGGCGATACTGAATTCTGTCAAATTACGGGTAAATATCCGATATATATCGGATATTTCACCACCCTATAGATCTAGCCGAGCCAATCTAACTTCGATATTGTATAATCTAGTAGCCGTAAATATTGGATATCATATAAAAAGTGCAATGTTGCGGTGTCCTCGGGATTCCGGGATAAACTCCTTTGTGTAGCGCTCATCCTGCCCGCTATCGCGTTCACCACACTCAGGTGTCTCACATCGCCTTCACCCCACTAAAGCATTCACAAATCACAGTTTACGATGCAGCTAGAAGGCAGCTCCATTTTCATACCAGTTCAAAAGTAAAATACTCATAGACTTGAGATATTTGTGCATGTTAGACTTTCGATACATTCGCTTTACGCTTGAATTTAGCATGGAGCTTTAATGAAATTATATCACTACATAATTTTCTAACTTTCTTCCTGTTGCTTTGAATGGTGTCATTTTGACCAAACTTGGCGAATAAAATCCTGACATAATACCATTTAGTTTACACTTTTAATAAAGGGTGTTTGGCTGTAGGTGACTGTGTGATTATGGATAATTGCGGTTTCCACCACGCGCGATATATTGAACAAAATCTCCAACTACTATTGCGGAAAGTCTACCGTGAATTTGGAAAGTTAGGTAACGGCAAAAGCATACGACTTATTTTACAAAGTAGAGCGAGTAAGGCACTCCTGAACGGCGAAAATGTTGGTGGTGTATTGCTGGCAACAAGACAATATCTTTACTGACGTTAGGAACTTGTGTTGATTGGCTTCCGTAGAGATGAATTCGCGAGATTTTTCAGTGTATTGTGACGTGATATCGGAAACAGATTTCAGAGAAGGCGCTCGCTCGTCTGCCGAGTCAACGTACTTCCGCATTCATATCGTGCAAATACGCAATTCTTGTCGGAACACGATTGGAACTAAATTGGGATAATTGGATTGGCAACATTTCTCAAGAATTTTAGAAATTTGTCTAATATTACACCATATTTGCTTACTATCTTTAAAATTTTATTCAAAATTTACGAAGCTGTTGTAATGTTATGAGTAAGAATCAGTGCATGATAGTATCTAATGCAATATTGTATAAAACATATGAACAATATTCATATTTGAATGAAAATATGAGAGTTTGTCTGTAGTTTCTTCATTACTGAAACACTCGTAATAATCTCAATTTGTCACTTTTCCTCGACCAAAATGAAGCTTTTCGATTGGATTTACAGTTAAGACAGTCAGGGTCATTTAAAGTGTGCCCTGACTCAATTTAATGTTTATGAAGGCTTAAATTCACGAAAAAGTCAGGGGCATTTCAAAAGTACCCTGACTCAAAAGTCGTTAAGTAGAGAAATTTTAGGCATTTTGTCTCATTTCTTTAGTACATTTACAAAAATGAACTTTTTTTCATGAAAATGAATCCGATGAAAATGGTATGCAATAATCGTTGTGTTTTTGTTGTTTTGTTCGATGAGAACAATATTTCAAATTTTACACTATTCTATCAGTTTGTTAAATTTCAGCTGTAAAAAATTTCGATTTCGTTACTTTTTCCTAATAATTACTCTCATCCAATTTTCCCAAATTAGTTCCAATCGTGTTTCGCGATATTTGAGCATTAAACTTGATGGTTCTCAATATCAAAACATTATGTATTTCATATTTTAGGGTTCTGTTTAAGAATAGACATGAACATTTGGATTTATGATCCATGATTTCCGCGATCCGTGGCATGATTCAAGCTGGCCGTGAATACGCACTGATTTTCTTTTTTGCAATGACCCCTGACCCAAGTGTCATCGATACGTTGTGCGCGCTGTCCGAGCATCGCTTGCTAAAATTCATGGAGCTACCAAAGCTCCATGCTAAATTCAAGCGTAAAGCGAATGTATAGAAAGTCTAACATGCACAAATATCTCAAGTCTATGAGTATTTTACTTTTGAACTGGTATGAAAATGGATATCTAGTTCGTTTGAAAAACTGGTGTGATGAAGCAGGTTTCGTGCTGTTAAAGCGCGACATGTACAGTACAGCACTGATAGCGATTGCAGGTTTGTTACCAAGGCTGCGTTCACAAAAAAAAAAAAAAACGGTTAGGGGGGCTGGAGAAATTCAGGAACGGTGATTCGAAAATTTTGAGGGTAGTAGAGAGGGAACTTGAAATATTGCCCCACCTGTAGGGGGCACTTGAAAATGTTTTGGTTTCCTTTTATGTTTTACATTTTCCGATTCCAAGTTTTTGTAGGTATTAAATGAACAATGAATACCATTTTTATGTCATTCAAATGTTGTAATGTTAGTAATAATTTAACAGAATCTACAACCATTTTGTCACATTCCATGACTTTTATCTCGAAAAAAATCTAAACATTTGTGATTTGTCGTATAAAAATCAGACTTGAGCCTAGTAACAGGGCACAAGCTCCAACCGTTGATGATTTTTGCAATATTTCTATCCAATATATCAACTACAGTTTCTTGCTGTCTCCCTACAGCATGCTCAAACACACAATGTTCAGTTTTTCGACAAAGCCAGTATATATAAATATGTATTTGGTGATATTTTAATTAGAGTCCAGACTGACAGTCAGTTGTCAGAATTGGTGCATGTTACACATACACTGGCTGTGCTAGCAAGCTGAATACTGGACATTTCAACATGCTATACACTGCAAATTCTTCTGGCTTGAAATATAACCACTTGGTTTGTAGGTGGCTTGCGGGTGAACCAGTGTGTATATGTTTGAAATATTTCGGTTTGCCCGAAATCCACTAAGGTTTTATGGTTTGAAGTCACGCCACCACACAGAGTATGGATGGCGTGTATTCATACCAATGCATTGGTGGCTTATTATCAAGCCCGTCATGGTATAAATTTAAGCCGAATGGCTTCTTTTTAAGCCAGTGACAATATAATTCATCGGTTTAAATTTGAGCCACTGGCATCGTTGGTTTGTTTATATACCGACAAATTCATTGGCTCATCTTTAAGCCAACCACAAGTGGCAACTTTGTGGGCATGGTTTGAGTTTAAACCATTCAACTTTAAGAAATTAATCGGTCTGTTTTCAAGCCATTGTCATCATCAGTCACTGGTTAATTTCTAAACCAGAATGTTTGACATCACGTCACGATTTGACAGGCCTTTCACACGATAGGGAGGACCATGCGCATTCAGTGCAACAGATTGATTAGCTTTAATTTTGGGCGATACAATTTTGTGAAGTTTTCAATTGAACAAAAGACATGGACTTGCTTGAAGTCTGTGGGCACATAAATATCAAAACAAATTGAAGGAATTAATTGACAATAAAAAACGTTGATCTCAAATGACGTCATTTTTCTTTCATTAGGCCTAACATGCAAAAATAAATGTAGGGCCTATAGTCGGATTGTCAACATTTCCCAAGACAACGACGAAAGTAAAACCACAATAATTAATGGCTCAGACTTAAGCTACCACAACCGTGAGTCACGCATCCAACAACAAACTTTGGCCGAATGCGCGCGTGCTGTAGGCTAGTATAAAACAAACTTGAAATCGCGATCAATGCTATTCTCTGTAGGCTCGGATTGTAGGCATATCCTTAATTTTTGCCAGGCCACAGCCTTGATCCTGGGATAAGTCCGACGCATTTTATTAATAAGGACATGTTTGAAATGGATGTTCTATGCCCCTGAATGCGCCAAAAATATACACAAGCCATAGCAAACGCAACTGATATTGAGACGGTCGTTCAAATTACCAAAACAGCGTACAAGGAGGAAGTCCTTAACCTTTGACCGTCGTTTCACCCTTTGTAACATTACACTTTAAAATAGTTCAATTTTACACAATGAATCACCAAGCCAATGTTTAAACTTCGGTATAGATATTATATCTCCGTGACACATGTAAGAATTATAGTACTTGTTGGTTAATCGTAATCTTAAAGGGACCGCTGGCTACTGGAATCCCCATCCCTTCACTTTAGTCAGTTGCGTATTAATACTGCTGTGCTGGGCGCGAAAATTCTGAATTCCACTGGCCTTCGCACCGTAGCCGAGCATGCCGAGGTGTTATTGACGATCGTATCAGCGCTTACGATTCCGTACTCCGGCACAAGTCGACAGTAATGGCTTCCGTCAGCGATGAAGAATTACTTCGCAAGCAAGAACTGGTTATGTACCTCAACGATAGCTATTCGCCACCACATATACACGGGTCATGATGCAAGTTGCAACCGACGTCTTGGAATGCATGCCACAAATCAACGTAAGCTTGTTTTTGCATATTCCGTAGAATATTGCAAAGTCATTGATTTAAACCGGGCTTGTTTTTTTCCTCAAAGCATATCGGTTAGCTTGAACCATTTTTAAGTAACATACATGCGTTTGAGTATTGTTGGAAAAACTGAAAATTTCTTTGACATACCGCTACACCATCATGACCATGGACGGGCGCACCAGCGAAATTGATAGCACTGCTCATTAATGATCATTGCCAAGGATGTAACAAATTAGCCTTCAATTTCATTTCATCAGGCTGAACTGATGTGTGTTTGTCCATTTTGTATGTTATCTTGTTTGTATGGCTTTTCACCACCGCGAATTAATGTGTTTCCCCGAAATCGTCCGTGCACGGTGAATAATCAAATGCGTTTCCACTGTGTCAGCTGGTCAGCGACGAGGAGCTTTTCTAAGAGTAGCCCTGAGTACAGGTCTCTGTGTTCCCGGCGTCATACGGCCTCCACCACTAGCTAGCCGTGCAACGGTCTATGGAGATAACTGGGGTTGTTGCGGCGAGATTCAAAATGGCGATCCCCGTGGGTAAACAACTTGTCGAGTACGTTATGGTTCAGAAAACGAGCGGTTTTGGATGTTAGAAGTTAATCGCATCTTTCCTTGGGTCGGTAAGGAGGTAAAGGTAGGCTGGGAAAGGATTTTGCCCCGATAGAGCTGAATTTTGGCCAAGCAGACCGCGTTTTCGTTGCGGTCCTCATCCGGACCGCAGAGACCCCAGTTATCTCCATAGACCGTTGCAGGGCTGTGGCGGAGGCCGTGTAACTGTAAGTTATAACGCCGGGAACACACTGTACGCAGGGTTATTCTGAGAGGTGGATCATGGTGTACGTCGTCCGTAGTCCGCTGTACATTTAATAACCCCTTGCCATTGTCCATCCTGAACGGAAAGATGGCAATCATTTAAAATTTGTCATCCATCAGTTCACAGGAAAATTGCATTTAATAACCCTTTGTCATTATTGTGTATAGGACGGAGACACCAACAAATAGCTGCAACAAGAGCTATCGCCACAGTGAAGAGATGCCCATTTTACCAGAAAAAGTGAGCAAAACTGCACATTTGTTGATCACGCTACCTTTCTGTGTGATTGTCAGGCAAACTGACTTGCCACAGCTTATTTGCAGATATCCTCATGCCATTCTTTCAATAACAAACATAGACTGTTTCATGGATGATATTTCTTGTTTATGTTGATAATAACCTCAAACTGGCAACTTAGATGATTTAATACAGACATATACCTCACAAATCCTTTGGCCAAAAAGATGTAATGGTTGAGTCTGTTATTCAAGGCAAATTTATATTTCCACAGCATGATTTGACCTTAGGTCCTTCAACATTGCTTACACAAATTTTGTGAGCCGTCTTGTCACTCACGACAAGTAAATTTAAAGTGATTCATTTTCAGCAAATAACTTCCTGTACAAATGTGACTTTTGACTTCCACTTACCGGTAATAGATAATTATTTGTTTCTTTTTCAACAGATTGTCCAGGACATAATATACTAGATACAGAAAATGCCTTCAGCTCCACAAATTAACAATGGATTCTCTGAGTACAATGTGTAAGCAGAATGAAGACTGCCCTCAGATATGGAATTCAAAGAACGGGTATAAAAGGTGATCAAGTATCGTTATGTGCAGTGATAATAATTAAATCAGGCATGAATGTTCCTCATATTTCCGCATATTACACTAACACTTTGGGTTTTGTTTAAATTTCAGCTGTTATTACAATGTACACATCTGTGACATATTGTCTTTGTCGTGGTCACACAACAGAACAGACATGTTTAAACTTTTATTGTTATAATCAATCATAAGAGGGGAGCCACTTGCTTGCACCTAGTTTATGATATTGAATCTTAGTCTGTTGTATCAAAACATAATTTGCCATTTCCCTTATTTTTAAACAGGCATCAAACATTTTTGGTTCCCAAGAGTGTCTTTGGTGGAAAAACTGCAGTTGGAAAAATGGTAACAATTGTGATGTAAGTATTGCTTGTTGAAAAAATTTGTTACTGTGATTCAGTACAAACTAGTCAAGGCACATAATGTGCTTGACTAGTTTGCTCTGACATTAGCTGTAAGTTTTAGCAATTTTCAATCTTCATTGTTGTGTGTACAAACTGAAGTTTTGATAGCTATATAACAGTCTCTTGAATACCAGTGTTCTGCTTGACAATGTACTGTGTACATGCTTAACAACCATTGTTATTGTTGACAAATGAATTCTATTCCAGACTGAAATTAGATTTTTAACAATAACCATGCTATACACAGATGAACTGGATTGATAATGTATGTTAGACATTCATCATGCCTTAAGAAGTAGAACAAGAAACTGCAGTATATACACACAACAAAACTACTTGGAAATTGCCAATGGCTACAGCTGATGGAGTTTTCATGCTGGATTTATAATTTCTGTCTGATTCAGTACAACAAAATCCGTGTAACCCTACACTGGAAATCTCTCACAGCCCTGTTACATTCTGAGGGCTGGTTCAGGGATGTGCACATACCTGTACCAGCTCTGAGAAGCTACAGAGACTACCAGCTATTAAAATAATATCCTCAGTATAGTATAGTCAGAAAAATAAGTAGCACAGCTGTATTTCACATCCATGTACCTAGTGTGTTAACAGTCCTGTACAATAGTTTTGCAAATAGTACATGTAACATGGGTTTGAAAAAATGAGCTTGAAAATTTGCTTCGAAATCAACCTTGTAGAAGCAATACAGTTCTGTAATAGGGAAATTCCAACATAACTGGTACATGAATGTCTGCATAGGCACAATTGCATTGTGTGTTAACAATAAGGCTGGTACAGGGAGGTAAGCTTTTATATGACCAGGGTAAAAGGGGGCTGAAAATTTCAACAGGGCAAGCTGGTATGTGGATGTGTTCATCACTGTGCCTCAAATGCTGAACACAGGTCCTAGTACAGGGAGGTGAACAACTCTTCTGGTACATGCATATAGTGCTAGGCACGTCACATACCTACAGCACACATTCCTATATCAGGGATGTGTATAACATTACCCTGCTAGTGTTGTCAGGTACATGGGTGGTACACAGAGTGCTCGTCAAAGCTGTGCTAGGATGTTGTACAAGGACATGGCCATGTCAAATCTGCATTTGTCAATTTGTTTCAAGATAATTAGAATTATTCCCTAATATTTTTCTTCGTTCAGCGAAGGAAAATACAAGTGACGTAATGACAGTGTCACCACGAGTCGAAGACAAGTGGTGACACGGTCATTACGTCATGAGTATTTTCACTATGATGGCTGTTGCATAGCCAGAGTGATAAAATGCCTTCTCAAAGTCTTTCCAACTTCTTTGCAAGTCTCAAAAGCATATTGCACAGTGACTCTAATATATCTTGCCTTTTAATATATTCATTTTGATATTCTGGATTTGAAATTCATTATCATGACAGTCAAACCATAGTTTTACACATTTTTTGCCAGTGCAGTGATTCAGCAAGGCCTATGACAATGACAATAACTTGTAAGAGCTATCTTTTTCATGCTAAGAGACTTTACCCTGAGTAGTCATATCAGATTATTGGTGCAACAAGAAAGACTTGATAATAGTGTACCTGCAGTCAAATATGTGTTTAAGAACATGACTGTAATTTAGAATGCTACCAATGAACATTCCAATATTGTACAAATTCCCTAAATATACCAGTAGATAGGCCTTGCCCTCATTGTACTAGTAGCTTGGCACTGAGTGTTTTACCATGATCTAATCTTGTGCCTCAAATTTTAAATGTTTACATCTTTTATATTCCAGGATACTGGAAAACTCTGAGGAAGAGATGCAAAGCAGCAGCCCTGTCTAGGTATGCTCGTCTGTGAAGGAGCAAGCAGTTTGTGTTGTTTCTTGAAGGTGTACTATTCTGCAGCATGGAAAGAGACAATAATCGCAATCATACCAATCCATAATCCAATAACACTAGGCCAAAATTTGTAAGACAATAGTTGTAAACATAGACACAAAACAGCACAGAACAGACAGTAAATAGACGGTACACAACAAAGTCAAATTCATGAAAGAAAGATATATAGACCTCTGGCCAAATGTTATGTTACAATGTTATGCTGGATTGGCTCAGTTATCTAGGGTTTCAAAGTTTAATTACATCAGATGTCTGAAAGGAACTTGTCAATTTGAAGAGTACTTCTGGCTTGACAAAGCTGGGATGTGAACTAAATGTGCTGACAATTATGAGTGGTCTGTAATGCACAGGGGATTTCCTGGTGAAACAGCTAGCAATTTTGCATCAGATGCATGAGGTAAACTTTATAACATCAAGGCGTTCATAAGAATATCATTTTCAGTGAGTATACCCTTGTAAGTATTAGATTTAATTATGTTGCAACAATTGCTGTTTCATTTCTTGTAAATTGCAATAAATGTTAATGTGAAATTAATTTTGATGATTGTTGTTTTTTTAATGTAGCTTGCATGCAGGATTTCTAACTATTTCAGCTGTTGTTTGTGTTTCAGATATTTTACAGTCCTGCTTTGTGTAGCTCCATCACATAGAGGACCAATAGGCCATTCCATGGGATGATAATCCTCCCCTGTGTCTACAAAATTTGAAGACATCCAATTTAAATTTGAAGGATGGTCAGAAATAATTATCCCTCCCCTCCCCTCCCCACCCCCGGCAATATGGCTAATATTGAACTGGTTTGTCAGCAAGCCATACAAAAGCCTAGAGTGGCATGTCTGCAAGCCAACTTGTAATGGCTTGTTGGTAAACCAGAGGAATCCGTATAGTGGCTTGCTTGTAAACCAGAATTAGTCAGAAATTGGTTTGTTGGTAAGCCACATTGCATTAATATTGGCTTATCTTCAACCAGATGGAACCAGAATTGGCTTACTGTTGAGCCAGAGATGTGTGGTATTGGTTTACAAATAAGCCGCTGTTCAGCATTATCTGGTATATGGGCAAGCCACAGTATCTTAAACATGGCTTGCTAGCAAGCCTAGTTCATATAAGAGTGGATTGCCTGTAAACCATTGTCCAGTACTAACTGGCTTACTGGCAAGCTGAAGTGATCTTTGCTTGGCGTGTATATATACCGTATCAAAAACAAAACTGGCATGCACAGAAACCAGACTTGGCATGCCAGAAAGCCAAATATAAGCCAAAATTCACAACTCGAAACAATCCATTTACTGACAAACAAGCCGGTTTATTTTTGGCTTGAATTTAGCTGGCCGGCAAACCAAAAAATTTGCAGTGTAGAGAGTAGAACACGAACACAGTTTTATAAACTGAACATAAATATTGTCTAAATTATCAAAGATAATACCGCTACTGCCTATGGGCAACTGTCACTATCAGATACTGCCCTGTTACTGGTACAGTAGTGTCACTGTTACTGCATACGTGAGCAGTGACAGAGAGAGCTCTGACTCTGATGTACATGGTAGTTGAAGAATAGTGTGTGTCAAATGACGCTCATGACAGTGAAACATTATACCTAAACAAGATCAGGCCAGAAAGCAGTACAAGGAATAACACATGGAAAAATTTTTGAATTCTGGCATATGAGAATAATCAAATATTACAAACAAAAGATGGAGTCACCATGCTTGATTTTCTAAATTTTCACATTCTTGTCATAAAATTATACAAAAGTAAAACTTTGAACACTAAAGATGAAATGAAAAAATATATGACTAAATGGAATTACAACAAAATTTGCAATTATTACACTCAAAATTTCAGAGATGAATACATTAATTTGATGGAATATTTTAACCTTCCAGTATTGTCAATTTTGAGTAGCATCTAATTCATATATGTCTTGTACTTTTGAAAGACATTTTTGGTAGCTCACCGTGCTCAGTTTCAGACTCCACATTTGATTTTGCGAAAATCGCAATTTATCTCTAAAATCTTATTCTCCAGAACCACAACACTGATGGCAATGAAATTCCACTTTTGTCATTCTTAGTGAGAGCTCTTTCAAGTTTGTGAAAGGCAATTTGATCGGTCACGTGGTTTTGCCGCCATATTGTATTTTGCATAAAACATACGATTACGATTGAAACAGACAGTAAATATGAGATGATGTTCAAAATTCTTCTTTACAAGGACTTGACTGTTTTCAAGCTGAAATTTTGCACATAATAAAATCACTGCACAAACTGGAAACCATGTTAATCGCTTGGGCCCCGCCAACGCTGCTTGCAGCTTTAATTATATATTGCAGTTATGTGTAAATTTGAACCTTTGCCACATGTTTGCGACTTCATTGAAATTATTATGATCAACATAATGAACAATAATCACTGCCTATTAATGCTAAAAGGTCTTGAAGTATACAAATATGTAGTTGGCTGAAATAAAAATATTAAGGTAGTATGCACCTCGAAAGTTAAAGACTTAAACTTTTGCTCTAACTTTCCTCAAGGAATCTTTCAATCATTCTCTTTCAAAATCAAGAATAAAAATAGGGGGTCACCGTGCAAATTTTGTACTAGAGAAACAAATTACCCAAGATTTTATACCGATATTGGAAATTCAAAATGGCCGCCATCCCTGTGTTAACTCTATGAAAGAAAAATAGAAAATTTCGAATTTCGAAAAACTAAGCCAGTGAAAAGTTTTCTTTCACCAAGAACTTTAAAATGAACTCCCACATGTGGTATATCAGAAGAGAATTGTAAAAGTTTGAGAGTCCGAATGTCTGTCCCCGAGGTGCGTTCTACCTTAAAGTTATTTGACTGCTCTTATTGTATCACCACTTTATCTAGCAAGTGTAATTACCGTTGGCCAAGTCCTTCAAGCCATATATGCCGAGCTGTGAAAGCTCATTCAATATGCAAATTTTAAATTAGCTGACATGATTTCATATTATATCATACCAGTATATTGATGGTGCAAATACAGCGATCTGATTGGTCGAGACGCGACAAGAACCGTGGTATATTGGCGATATACCACGGCTGGCATGCGCACTGGCTCTCGGCTTGAGGAAAAGTCCTTTTATGACGTCCCATGCCACAATTTCAATATACTGTTATGATATAATAGCAATAAATCGCACCCAGCGACGGTATACCACTCGATTTTGACCATTTCACTTCATATATGCACTCGCTATCGCTCGTGCGTATATGTCGTGAACTGGTCAAAATCTCGTGGTATACCATCGCTAGGTGTGCTTTCATGCTTAAATATTTAGTAACCTCTCCTCTAATATCCGTTTCTCACGATGTAGTTATAACGCAACATTCTTTAAACCAACGTAAAGTTGGCGTCATCCTCATCCTCAGCCTCAGCCTCAGGGGTCACGCGAAAATGAGGATGAGGATGACGCTACAGCGTCAGCTTCACCGGCGTCAGATCCGATTATTCCCGAATGCGTGTGATGGAATGATAAGTGTAAAAACGACTTTAAAAATGTGCTCCAAGTTTCATATCACTGTAAATGTTAATCAAAACACAGTGGGGTATGTATTTCATAATATTTAGTAACCTCTCCTCTTAATATCCGTTTCTCACGATGTAGTTATAACGCAACATTCTTAGTCCTTAATTTCCTTAAAGTTCAAAGGTTGTATGTTTAATACGTTGACTTTTCAGGCCTCAAGTCATAGTTATACCAGTTAATTGTTTTATATGTCCTCTGAATAATTAGGGCTTTCATATCGCCTCTCATGGTGGCGATTTTTAAACATTTCGGACACGTATACTTTTTTGCACCAATTTTGGAAAATCTTGACGCAAGAGTTGAGAGGATACCAACAAACACATCCACGGATCCATGGACTGAAAATTACGAACATTTCCAAAAAACTGGTCTGTATGAGACATTCTAACGATAAAATATTACCTGCGAACCAGTTTTACGATTCAAAAGAAAGTTGAGAAAGAATGGAGTTGTTATTTTCTTAAGTTTTGGGCGAATTTTATCATTTATCCGTCATCGGGTAGCGCAACTTCGGCAATCTTCGGATACGACGCTGAAGCTGACGCTGAGTAGCGTCATTTTCAGCGTCAGCTAGAAAGGTCACCTGAGGCTGAGGATGAGGATGAGGATGACGCCAACTTTACGTTGGTACATTCTTAGCCCTTAATTTCCTTAAAGTTCAAAGGTTGTATGTTTAATATGTTGACTTTTCAGGCCTCAAGTCATAGTTATACCAGTTAATTGTTTTATATGTCCTTTGAATAATTAGGTCTTTTATATCGCCTGTCATGGTAGCGATTTTTACACATTTCGGACCACGTATACTTTTTTGACCCAATTTTTGGAAAATCTTAATGCAAGGGTTGAGAGGATACCAGCAAACACATCCATGGATCCATGGACTGAAAATTACGAACATTTCCAAAAAACTAGTCTGTATGAGATATTCTAACGATAAAATATTACCTGCGAACCAGTTTTACGATTCAAAAGTTGAGAAAGAATGGAGCTGTTATTTTCTTAAGTTTTGGGCGAATTTTATCATTTATCCGTCATCGGGTGGCTCAACTTCGGCAATTTTCGGATACGACGCTGAAGCTGACGCTGAGCAGCGTCATTTTCAGCGTCATCTAGAAACACGCCGCCCTGGAAGATATCCCAGAATCCATCACTTCGCCTTCGCTTCAAAAATGACGGCCATCTAGCGATACCGCGGTAAAAACGCTAAATTTTCAAACTAATTTTAAGAGCCACTGTGTATTTTCTAATAAACTCATTTTCACGCCTGCGACATTTTAGTGCCTGATGTACAAGGCAGTGGTATTTTTTTACGAATTTTCATTAATTCTACGCGTGAATTTTTTGATCGAAAAATTGATGCTTTGTAAAGTTTGGTCAAACATCAAATGTAGTCACTTTTCCCCGGACGTTTTTTGATGAAAGTCATATGGTCAACCCGGTCAATGTAGTATCATTCGACTCTTAATGGTACGAAATGTGTCAAACTGTCATCCGACCCCTATCGACCCCTAGCGTTTTCACGTAATGGGGGCTTTCTTTCTGCCTACTTTTAGCGATTTTCTAAAAGTGGACGCCTTATGTAAACATAGCCAGGCCGTCAGGCCTGCAGTTGAGGACCGGGGCAGCAGGTCACCTCGACCCCTGTCCGTTTCGACCCAAGTAATTCACACCCTCTTGTCGTTGTTTGTGGTCAAATCAATCCCGGTGCCTTAGTCACTTCGACCTCAGTCAGTTTTCATGTTACATGTACCCCGACAACGTTTTACTGAGTACATTATGCAACTTGTTTCTGTGAGAAAAACTGCTGGCTTCGCTACAACAATGCACGGGGCTGTGAACACTCTGATACTTGTGGAGGCCTGGGGTACCCCGGCCCCATTGTCATTTACTGACTGGGGAACGTGTCTCACTGAAGTACGGATGGATAAAGCATGTCATTTACTGATTTTTGGAAATAAAGCATTCGTCATTATTGCAATTGCTTGCCATATGCGGCAAGATTGGATGAGCCAGGCCGGTCCGCTCGCCTTGGTGTCTTGACGCCAAATGAGCATATTTCCGGTTTAGGCGTTGGGCTTACAGCAATGCATTATAGGATATCTTCCAGGGCGGCGTGATCTAGAAAGGTCACCTGAGGCTGAGGCTGAGGCTGAGGATGACGCCAACTTTACGTTGGTGTCCTTCAGTCTTAGTGAAGGCTAGGTCGCAGTGCGCTGGAGCGCCCGCACACAACTGAATCAGGCGTCGAAGAATGGGGGATTTTTCTGGTACGTGCGTCTCCCCGACTCAGAAAAACGCCGACATTGCGGAAAAAAACCTTTTCTAGTAAAAATGTCAACACAAATGCCCCGCATAAGTATACATCAAATGAGAAAATGTATCATGTAGGTCATTGAAAAAAATCGATAGTTATGTGACAGATTTCACCCTTTGAAACCCTTTTCACTTCTTAAAAGTATAACATATATCCAAGAATGTAGTAATTCAACATTGCTACATGTAGATCACTGCATAGACAACAGTGACTATAGCTCTGATTTCTTGGCGACTGTCGAAATCGGCAACAGAACCGAAATCTACGGCTATAGCTGCAAATCTAGGAATTTTGCGCATGTGCAGGGATGAGATCGGCAGGGAATACAAACGGCACAACACCATTACTCTGATCGGGCCAGTCATTGCACGGCAGCTGTTGACCTCGGAAATCGTACCCCGAAATGCACAGAAGATCGATTTTGACGCTAAAAGGATAGCAGGTATGAATTTAGAGATGTAGTGGTAGCCATCGATGCTGCTTTACTGAGTGAAATGTGCCTTTTGAAAGAGAAATCCGTCTCCTAACTCACGACAGCCATTTTGTTCCCAAACTTCCTCTCTGGAGTCTCGTTGGCCGTGGGCACAGCGGCCTTCGCCTTGACAAGGCGTAACAAATCACTAGCGATTGTGAGCATGAATCTCTTGTTTAAAGCTTGCTGTGAGCCAAACCGACCAAAACGGGGCCATGTCCATCGAAACGGGATCAAAGTACAAAAGATAGACTGCAAAGACGGCGAGCCTAATTCAAGCGCCACGAGCCCCATGCCGCGAGCCAAAGTTCACGATGCACGATCGATTAGCATGTTAAGCTAAAAAAAGGTGCATTTTCACTCCAATTTAATTCATTGATTCATTTTCATGGATAAATCAACATTCGGGCTTCAACGCCACCTTCTAAATGCATGAACTGGTGAAGCGAATGTGTGTTTACGAATTCTACATCAAGGGGCATATGCAGAAAGGGACTCGAGAGAAATTATAGGGAGGGAGGGCCAGTATTTTTCAAAATCACACCGCGTAAAATTGTAACATTAAAAATTTATCAATCAAAATTCTGTACATTAATTTTGTAGACCATATGGTAAGGTTACTATATTTCAAATATCTAGAAGATTTTTACAATATTATTTTTTAAGAATTTATGACCTTTGACCTGCCCTATCCCCCTCTGCAACTAAGCTGAGGCTATATCTTATCATACGTAAGAGTCAAAGACGGTTGGTGTCTATTGAACTGTGACTGGTATGGGACACTGACCTTCGACACTCAAGTCATCCTGTACCTCACTGATTATGCACATCTGTAAATTTTTCCTTACCAGACAGCACATGTTGAATTCGTGAACACACATATCGCAGGTCACCACTCCATGTACATACAGCGTGAACTATATGCCCAAATGACACTAATTGTTTTTCTCCCAAGAAAAAGTGAACAAATGTAAAATGCTCTCCGGTCGCCCGGTACTGAAGAAATACTAGCTAGCAGCGTACCATCTTTAGTGGTCAAACTGTGGTACATCACAAATAAAACAATGAGTCTTTGTCGTATCCGAATCAATCAGAGCGCTGGATTTGTAAGTGCAAACTGGTATAGTGTTATGCAGAGTATGATGTCGCAATGCTGGATATTAAAATGGTCCGTTATACTGCATAAGTGTTAACATTGACAGGGCTCGAAAATTCTCGCCGCCCGACGACCCGTGACAAGTGAATTTTGAGTCCGGGCAAGTGAAAACAACATTCTCCCAGCCCGACGGACAAGTGAATTTCAATGAGGCCACTGTACGTACGCGCTGCCACTCTCTAGTTCTTTGAGTGTACCGCTTTCGATATGGCCGGCCGATAAAATAGCTCTGTTCTGCTTGGTTACAAAATGGCAAAATATTGACGTCTTTGCACGATCTTATGTTTTTTTCTTTTCATGAAATCATGTCACGATGCCTCCTCAACAGAAAACTACAGTTTACAATAAGTTGTAAGGTGTTGAAACAATTTACCCTCCTTCCTACAAAGTGTATTGAAACACTTTAAATTCCCTGGTACGTGAAGCAAACATTGTTGCTGTTCGATACTACAATCACGGTCCCTCTCACTCCCTCATGGACGGACCGTGCTACAATACATCATGGACGACCATGAATACACTGAGGCCTGGCTTTGCCTCTGTGAGTCCCGCGTACCGGTTGTCCTTTTTAGTCCAAGTTTTACCTACTTTGCTTGAATCAAAATTTGGCCTGCAATTACTCAGTTTGATAGTAAAAACCATTATTTCTAAGGAAATTTTCACAAACAGAGTCAGACTACAAGGGAAAAGGAGAAAAAACTTGAGGTTTTCTGAAAGGTCAAATCTGGGTCATCTTATGTAATGTCATGAATGAAGACCCCTTAAGTACACAATTATGGTTCAAAAGAAACCACCTAGGGAGGTCTAATAGGTACAATCTTATGATAAAAGGTAATTTCTTGGTGCTTTCCAATTTGATGGCATTTAGCTTGACTGTCAGTTTTAAATTTTATTAACAGTTGTGGCAAAGGGAAATTGTCAACAGTAGTTGCAGTAAGCATATCCATTTCAAATCATCACATTAATATTTCTGCAGATTCCTCCAGTTTAATGATGTAATAGTGAACATCACTAGACATTTCTTGATGATATCAAAATATCAAATGAAAATGTTCCTGGGCTACAATGTTATCATTACATTATCATTACTCTTTAAAACCTTGGGAAATGAATAGAACAATATCATTGTGTCTTGTTTCAAAGGATTTTGACCTGACCCTTTTTGTCTCAAGAAAAATACTCATGCTGAAGATGCTATTGAGCCTGCTTGATCACAACTATGACACAACACCACAAAACTTGTATACTACACTGTCACTATGCTACCGAATGCTTTCTTCTGCATGGAAAATTTGTATTTGTGTGGCTAACAAAACCACTTAAGAAGCTTGTGGTGTATATGTATGATAAGTTGTCATACTGTGAACACTAACTCAATGCTGCAGGAGTATTCTGTATCTGTGTTAATAAGCTTATACACTTCACATTGCTACCTGATTTTTAGAATTGCCACCTAATTATTTCTTGTGGCAAAAGTTTACCACTAGAAATGAAAAGGTATTTCAATCCCTTCAATGTCATAAAGAACACAGGTAACTAATGTAATAAAAACTAAACAAATATTTCTTTAATGTTAAAACTATCATGAACAACGTACAAAACATCTTGATTTGTAAAATTAGGAACTCCTGAATGCCAAGAAAGCTGTTGCTACACTTGAGATCATAAACTGTTAAAAGTTGCTCAAAGTGGCTACAAGATTTTTGATTGGGCTAATGAGTTGGTTAATCATTTTGTGACTTTAATTGGGAACCCTGCAGTTTATGCACATACCATGTGGTAGCAGTAAACTAAATGATACTGAAAGTTTCACATGGGCACAATTTGACACAACACCGGTGGCCTATTGTATACTTACCCTTAGTGCACCTACCTGACTTGCCTATTTAACACAAGGTACCAGGTCACGATGACACACAATGATAATGTACCGGTGTTGTTTTATTGAAATACATTACATGTCCCCCCTAAATTTAATTTGTCCCCATTAAGACCTAGTATTGGTCAATGTGTCCCCATGCTAGCAAAAGCTGGCTGAAACACTGTGCATTTATACATTACATAAGATATTATTTTTGATACACAGAATAAGGACACAAATTTATCAGTAAGTTACAGCTACTGTTTCTTTACAATGACATGAATAAAACCATACACATTTACTCCTTAAATCATCTGAAATTCAGGCCAAGTGAATTTTTCTTCCGGACAAGTGAAATTGAAAATTCACTTGCCCTATGGCAAGTGAATTTTTAAAAAAATTTTCGAGCCCTGCATTGTTCACAAAATCTATTGGTGAACAGCCGATATGTTAGATATTGACACAAGGGCACAAGGCAACCAATCACAGTGCCCTGAGGTGATCACTACATGATAACGAGACCTAAAAAAGGGGTCCAACCAATCAGTGAGCAGTAAGTAGACCATAGGACTGCAAACACTAATCACTGCTGCTGATACATCTGTCTAGGAGAAAAATCTTAGGTCAGTTTGAAACAGGACTATTTTAGACGTGCTTTACAACCAATAAGACATTCTCAGTATAGGAGTATTGTCTCTGGAGTTAAACAGTATCGTACGGCGTATTCTCGCCGTTCTGCATGTCTAGTTACTGACCGGAGGATGGTGCCAGTCGATTACAAGCTTGCAAGCTGATGTCAAAGCGTTTCCAGCTCCAAGGCCCATTCGATATAATTTCAACGGCCGTTGTCAGTGAATCCACATGACCAGCACTACTCCGGATCAGTGCATGCTTTGTAACCATGTAGTGACTTGCGGTCGACTACCTTCAGACCATGGAAGTGAAACTGAATGGTAGTTTGAGTACAGGACTCAGAAGTAGTTGCTCTGACGTTTTGCTCTTCTCAGGCGTATGCAGCTTGCATGCAGTTACTGGTGTTCACCTTACAACGTATCAATTTCGTAATCACCTCAACACAAACGTGACAGTTTGCTGAAGTTTATTCCTACATTGTTCTCTTTTCTGACATTTCTATGCTGACAGGCAATGGGCAAGTGTAAATGGAGGTACAAATGAGACAAAAACAATTCCGCCATTAGGGCCTCTCCTCGGCTTCAGGACTGTTGCAGCTTACGTATTTACGTATGAATTACGTACGTACGCAGTGTACGCTGTGCATTCCCTGTGTGCGTTCCTAACACACAGCGTACACTGCGTACGTACGCAGGGCTAGCGAGAGAGTTGCCGACATCGACGGATATTTACGAAAAAAGGATAAAAGACTGGCATTTTTGGAAGCGATCGAGTAGCTGAGGTAGGCAGGGATACGACTTGGGCCCAAGAACGCTGAATTTCGGCAGTAATTTGGCTTTTTACGTCAAGTCCAAAATGGATTTGAAGTCACCAACTCTACGTACGGGTCTTTGCTTGGCTGTGGTGAGCGGGGCTATTAGCTGTAGCGGAACACACAGCATCGTACGCAGGGCTACGGACTGCCTTGTTTTTAGTTGTATTGATGTTTACTTGTAATCAGCCCTGAATATTAAAATCCAAAGCACTCTTTCATTCTGCACCTATCTTTGTCACACATTCTCTTGTTCTTCCGCTGCTCTGGTCTCTGGAACTTCGCTTTTGCTTGCAAATGCTTTCTAGTTTCAGTTTCCTTTTTTCCCACCAAGAATTTCCCAAAGAAAATGTATATATATAATATATTATATATATATATATATATATATATATATATATATATATATATATATATATATATATATATATATATATATATATATATATATATATATATATATATATATTTCATTGTTTGTATGACAGGCTAATTTGCATGACTTCAGGATAGTCTGTATAATGAATTATTCAACATTAAAGATCCATTAGCTGTAACTTTGGTCATTTTTAGTCCCCACGGACACCGTCCGGGGGGACTTATAGGTTTGATCATGTCTGTGCGTCCGTCCGTGCGTCCGTGCGTCCGTCCATCCGTGTGCGTGCGTGCGTCCGTCCGTCCGTTCGTTCACGCAGATATCTCAGACATGCCCATGTCAATTTCTTTCAAACTTTGCACAAGGATAGTTCCCTACCCCATACAGATGCACGTCGATTTGTTTCACAATGCGATCAATTTTGGCCGTGTTAGAGGACTTTTTAGTTTTCACCTCCATAGACTCCCATGTATAAGGCAGTCTCCATAGACTCCAATGTATAAGGCAGTCCATAGACTCCCATGTATAAGGCAGTCCATAGACTCCCATGTATAAGGCCAAGAAAAATAAAAATTTAGTTTCTCATCGTATTCATATTGCAAAAAGGATGCAGTGACACAGATTTTAGTCCCCACTGATGAAGTCCAGGGGGCTTATAGATTGGGTCATGTCCGTCCGTGAGTCCATCTGTGAGTCCATCCGTTCACTCAGATATCTCAGATATTATGACAAAATATCACGTGACCTTGGTGACCTTTGACCTCAAATACATATATTTGTCCATAACTCAGTAACCACAAGTGCTACACTACACCCTTCATATATGGTATGATGGGACAGCTTATGACGCCACATAATGTACCTCATTAATTATGCACATATCTAATTTTGAGCGAGCCAATAGAGCTCAAGGTCTGATTTTTGGTATATAGGGAGAACTTAGCAATACTATTTTTTTGTCAAAATGTCACGTGACCTCAGTGACCTTTGACCTCAAATATACATATTTGTCCATAACTCAGTAACCACAAGTGCTACACCCTTGGTATGATGGGAGAGCTTATGACGCCACATATTGTACCTCATTAATTATGCGCATATCTAATTTTGAGCGAGTCAATAGAGCTAGAGATCTGATTTTTGGTATATAGGGATAACTTAGCAATACAATTTTTTTGACAAAATGTCACATGACCTCGGTGACCTTTGACCTCAAATATACATATTTGTCCATAACTCAGTAACCACAAGTGGTACACCCTTCATATATGGTATGATGGCAGACTTGAAGATGCTTCATACTGTACCTCATTAATTATGCATACATCTAATTCTGAGCAAGCCCATAGAGCTGGATGTCTGTTTTTGGGTATATAGGGATAACAATAGGATAGAAATTTTTTACCAAATGTCATGTGACCTCGGTGACCTTTGACCTGAAATATACGTTTGTGTCGATAAATATGTAACCACAAGAGCTATGTCCTTTATATTTAGTAGGGTGGGAAACCTTATGACAACACACGCTTTACCTCATTAATTATGCACACATTTAATTCTGGGCAAGCGAAAAGAGCTAGAGGTCTGATTTTTGGCATATAGGGATTAATTAGCAATACAATTTTATTTCAAAATGTCACGTGACCTTATGACCTTTGACCTTGATTATACATATATATGCAGAACTCAGTAACCACAAGTTCTATACCCTCCAATTCTGATAGGATATTAGACCTTAAGATGTCACACCTTGTACCTCATTATTATGCGCATATGTATTTCTTGGCTGGCCAATACAGCTAGAGGTCTGATCTTTTTCCCGATTTAGAACCATAACTTAGACATGCCTCATGAGTTTCAAATTGGGAACAACGACATAGACCTATGTGCCCATAGATCTCAACATATACACTCCAGTGTTACTTCTTAATGACCATATTTCCCTGCCCCATCAAGACTAATACTCCCCTATTACAAGTGGGGACTATGTCATTGTCAATGACGTGTTAAAATTGTGTTTGTACTGTGTATCACCGCAGTTTCTGGTTTGATCCCGGACCCATGGAGAAATTCCTAACATTTAGCTCATTAATATACCCTATATGAGTATAATCTGCATTGTTATTGTTTAAGTTTTATATTCAGGTCCGGATTAGAATACATTTATCAACAATAACAATGGTCATTTGACATTCACAGGCTGTGTTGGCAAGCAGAACTCCGGGCATTGGTCATGATGATCGGATTATAGTAAAATTCTGTAGTTGATACATTGAAACAGAGGTGTGAAAAATTAGTCAAAAGTTACAGCTAATGTCACTTTAAAAAATGTCTCATTCTTTATACTATTTACACATGGACGTAATATTTCTTTCACATTTATTCCATTTATTCTTATACTTCAGAATATTCAAAAACGTTTGTTGCAGTAGCGTCTTGTCAGCAAGATTAACCATCAAGGGGAAGCAATGTGCCGAAAACATGAGTCAGACAGCAACCTATGTTGAAACAGGAAAATCTCTCATTCAAGCTTATGACAAGACTTTTACACGGAAAGAACATGAAGAAAGTCATTTGGATGGTGAAGAAAGGACATTTGTTTGTGAAGAATGTGGAAAGAGTTTTACACAGAATGAAGCCATGAAATACCACACACTGAATCATATTTGTGAACAGCCGTTTGTCTGCAAAGCATGCGGTGAAGGCTATCAAAGCAGTAACTCTCTAAAAATCCACACTGGGACACATAAAGACGAAGAGCCATTCATCTGCAAAGTATGTGGTAAGGGTTTTGCACAGACTGAAAATCTAAATGTTCACATGGGAGCACATATAAATAAAAAGCCATTCATCTGCAAAGTGTGTGGGAAGGGATTTACAAGGAGTGGAAATCTAAAAGTTCACATCAGGATTCATACAAAGGAAAAACCATTCATCTGCAAAGTGTGTGGGAAGGGTTTTACACACAGTGGACATCTAAAAAATCACATCAGGACACATACAAATGAAAAGCCATTTATCTGCAAAGTGTGTGGGAATAGTTTTTCACAGACTGGAAATCTAAAATTACATATGAGGACACATACAAATGAAAAGCCATTTGTCTGCAAAATATGTGGTAAGAGTTTTGCACAGCATGGACAGCTAAAGGTTCACATCAGGACACATACAAAAGAAAAGCCGTTTGTCTGCAAAGTGTGTGGGAAGGGTTTTGCAAGGAGTGGAGATCGAAATGTTCACATGAGGACACATACAAATGAAAACCATTTTTCTGCAAAGTGTGTGGGAAATGTTTTGCAACAAGTGGAAAACTAAAAGTTCACATGAGGACACATACAAAGGAAAAGCCATTTATCTGCAAAACATGTTGTAAAAGTTTTGCACAGCATGGACACCTAAAAGTTCACATGAGGACACATACAAAGGAAAAGCCATTTGTCTGCAAACTGTGTGGGCAGGGTTTTGCATATTGTGGGTACATAAAAGTTCACATGAGGACACATACAAAGGAAAAGCCATTTGCCTGCAAAGTGTGTGGGAAGGGTTTTACAGCGAGTGGAAAACTAAAACTTCACATGAGGACACATACAAAAGAAAAGCCATTTGTCTGCAAAGTATGTGGGAAGGGTTTTGCACAGAGTGGACACCTAAAAGTTCACATGAGGACACATACAAAAGAAAAGCCATTTGTCTGCAATAAATGTGGTAAGTGTTTTGCACAGCATGGACACCTAAATGATCACACGAGGACACATACAAAGGAAAAGCCATTTGTCTGCAAAGTGTGTGGAAGGGTTTTCAATGAGTGGAGGACTAAAAGTTCACTTGAGGACACATACAAATGAAAAACCATTCGTCTGCAAACTATGTTGTAAGAGTTTTGCACAGCGTGGACAGTTAAAAGTTCACATCAGGACACATACAAAGGAAAAGCCATTTATTTGCAAAGTTTGTGGTAAGAGTTTTGCACATTGTGGATACGTAAAAGTTCACATGAGGACACATACAAAGGAAAAGCCATTTGCCTGCAAAGTGTGTGGGAAGGGTTTTATAACTAGTGGAGATCTAAAAGTTCACATGAGGACACATACAAAGGAAAACCATTTGTCTGCAAAGTGTGTGGGAAGGGGTTTTCAACGAATGGAGGACTAAAAGTTCACTTGAGGACACATACAAATGAAAAACCATTCGTCTGCAAACTATGTTGTAAGAGTTTTGCACAGCGTGGACAATTAAAAGTTCACATCAGGACACATACAAAGGAAAAGCCATTTGCCTGCAAAGTGTGTGGGAAGGGTTTTATAACTAGTGGAGATCTAAAAGTTCACATGAGGACACATACAAAGGAAAAACCATTTGTCTGCAAAGTGTGTGGGAAGGGGTTTTCAACGAGTGGAGGACTAAAAGTTCACTTGAGGGCACATAAGAAGGAAAAGCAATTTGTCTGCAAAGTATGTGGTCAAAGGTTTGCACAGTGTGGACATCTAAATGTTCGCACACACTGATACAACTAAACAGCCATTTGTCTGCAAAATGTGTGGAAAGGTTTTTGCAATGAGTGGCTATCTAAAGATCCACACCAGGACTCATAGTAATGAAACTCCTTTTGTCTGCAAAGTATGTGGTAAGAGTTTTACACAGAGTAGAATTTTCAAAGATCACATCAGGACACTTACAAGTTAAAAGCCATTTGACTGCAATATGTTTAGGAAGGGTTTTACTGCGAGTCGAAACGTTTAAGTTAACAGCAGTTAGCATATAAATGATAATTCCTTTGTCTGCAAAGTTTATGGTAAGAGTTTTTCACATGGTTGAAGTCTGTCATATCACATGAGTACTCACAGAAAATGAACAATTTGTTCAAAAATCTTGATGGTAAGAAGTAAAAAGTCATTTTCTGCAAAATCGTAGGTAAGAAGAAATTGATAGAGTGGTTGTTGTAAGTGATACATTAGGATCAGGGGTACCTAAGAGGGTGTAGCTTTTGAATTAGAATGACAGCCTTGACACCATGTAGGATAACTTTGATGGGAAAACGATAGCTGCTGGAATGGAATCCGTAAGCTTGGTCAACTAAAACGATAGCTTTGAACATATTTTGATGTCGAGGGCGTAAAACAAGATGGCTGGCAGCAAAAGCAGTGGTAACGGCGGTAAATATTTTACAGGTTTTCTACAAAATATTACCACGTTGTGTTGTGTAAGAGGCCATGTTTAGTGAGGTTCAGGTTCGATTACACTTCTGTAAAGTTCCAGAGTTGGTAAAGGCTCATCAAGATTTCAAAGTCAGCTTCAGATAAGTTTTGGGAAGTCTTAACTCTGGAAAACAGACATTGCCTACATTAATAACGAATACGTCTTTACAATATCATATACATTCTAATCCATGTGCATGTATTAGAATAGGACGTAACGATAGCCTGTTGAGTGATTTCTCTGCAAGTTTTGTAAAATGGGGCAGAAACTTTACAGAAGTGTAATCGAGCCTGAACCTCACTGAATGCGGCGTCTTACACAACACAACATGATGAATTTTTGTTGGAAACGGGTTAAATATTTACCCCCGGTACCACTGCTTTTGCTGTCAGCCATCTTGTTTTATGTTCAAAGCCATCGTTTTAGATGACCAAGCTTACGGATTCTATTCCATCAACTATCGTTTCCCTACCCTAGCTATACTGCACGGTGTCAAGGCTGTGATTTTCATTCAAAAGCTACACTTTCTTAGGTACCCCTGGAGATGCTCTTGCCCAATAAGAAGAGTACATATCTGGCAGCTTGACTGTGAGAATTGTGTAGCTTATATGATGGTCGGTGTAGCATGGCTTCCGTTATTTGTTCTTTTGTCTCTCATACTCTGTTAACTATGCTCTCCTTCATAGAAACTATAATTAATGGTAATTTGCGTATTGAATGAATTTATGTCCTACACACTATCTAAAGAATTACTCCCAAATTTAATGAAGCCACCCATACACTCGAACTGTTCCATATGCTAACCATGCTAAAAATATCGGTGGGTGTGGTCGATATGCATTATGCATGCATGTAGGTAGGTAAGTAGGTATGCTTACAAGCTTGTCTATTTGTGTCTATGAATGTATGTTTTTGTGTCCACAAAATCTCAGATAGCCCTGTGTGCACTACATCTGTATTTTGGTGTAAAATCTTGTGTTATGTGTTGAAATACTCCTACAGTTGAAATGAAAATTGGAAGTGTCAAAAAATATGTAAAGAGTTGAAAAAATGTAAAAACAAAATAAAATATCTAGAACTTTGTTATTTCATTATAGAACTTAGTTATTTCATTCGTAGTTTAGTTGATAGTTGATTTGTATTTTATGTGGATTTTGTGAATTTTTCATAAGGCTTAGCATGTTAAATTTTGAACTTTTTGGAAAGGTATTTAGATTTTCATGGGCCAGTGGCTAGAGCAGTGGACTCACGATCACAGGATGGTGAGTTCGAGCCCCGGCATGGCCATGGTGTTGTGTCCTTGAGCAAGGCACTTTATTCCTCATTGCTCCTCCCCACCAGGAGTGATGGGTACCTGGTAGGACAGTGGTTGTAATGTGTGTGTTTAGCTCTGCTGCGCTTATTGGCTGCACATGTGAGCTGTAGTTTGCTCCCCAGGGAGTTGAGTGGTATCATATTAGGTCCAGTGACCAGGGTAATAATAATTGTAAAGCGCCTTGAGCACATGTACTTGTGGATATGTGCGCTATATAAGAACCCAATATTATTATTTTTCCATCTTAGTGAAAGTTTTTGTGAAATGATCCGCTAAAGAATTTCTTTTCAGGACTCTACTGATGTTCACATTCATTCTTTTTAAAATTCATCACAAATAGCAATTAGTACTGTAATGTTTATTATATCTGGCATTAAAAATACTGTTATATTCATTAATCACTCGTTGCAGTTATTCAAACTTTGTCATGAAGGTTCCATTGAAGAGATTCAGTGATTTTATATTCACATTTACTTATAACATAAAGGTTTTTTACTGTTTCATTTTATTCACTGATGGTGATTATGCTTTACGTCCTTAAACTATATCTACATAACTTTTGTTACGAAATACCAATACGACATTGGAACATAAGCATTTAACAGATGATGTACACACCTCCTAGGTTGGCGAAAATTCAGAAGTTAGGAAAGAATCATTGACTTTCCAGCTCAGTGAATTCAGTACATTTTCAACTGTATTCGAACTAACAACACACCGCATCCATTCACCTAGCTAGCGACGATATCACAGTCACATCCGTTCGGCCAAATCCCCTACCCTTAAAGAAAGGTACCAATGGTATAGTTACCAAACTAAGTTGTTACAATTATTCTGACTGCGGCCCCTCCACACACACAGTAGAGTTCATGAAGCACTTGCCCAAACATACTTGCTTATACAGATCGCAAACAAAACTCGATCAAAACGATGACTACATTTTAATACGAGGCACAGATTCCCTTGCTGCCTATGTGTAATGCACTGAGAAAATTTACCATCGGACATGAACTCTCAACTTGTAATACCTTTAAACTTAGTCAATCGTAAAAATCACTTGGTTTTCTTCTAACCTCTGAAAACGATGGTTAGATGAATGAGGTAAGATGCTGCAATGTTTACCTTAGCTCCGCTACATAAACGTAGCAGAATTCATAAGGCCGTCTAGTGTACTGAAAATTATGAAGTTTTGTAGGTTGGGCAGCATACCTTAGTGAAACCATAATATGGTCTTTTTGAACAACTGAAATGCATTTTGGGATGTGTAAAGGGAGTGTTATGCCAATAAGAATACAATGCCTGCCTTTACACGAAGAGGTTGTGGGATAGTATATTATGCCAAGGAATATGGCAAGACCCGTGCATATGAATTTACGACTTAAGTCTTTACTCAATACGATTTAAGTCTTTACTCACATGTTTAGATGTACTTAGGTTGTTTGCATACAAACGAGATAACATTGTTTTTTACCATATTAATATCTACCACTCATTATGCACATTCAGTGCCATCACGTGCACGTGGCACCAAGGCCTTCAACATGCAACTGCTGATGTCTGACCTCTATGTTTAAACAAGTGTCATTCATTACAGAGTGCATTGTCCTGTTCCAACAAAAAGCTGTGTATATACTGACTGTGCCGTATAACTCTCTCCGGTTTATTTTTTGACCTTAATCAAGCACCTGTCTATTCAAGAATATACTCTCTACCCCTCACTCTGTTGTATGACATTAGCTTTCGGAGACAACAGCCTCCTTCATCAGATGTACTTGTAGAATGGACAAAGAAGCAAAAGGGCAAATGCATTTGGCCTTTTGCTACTTTGTCCATTCTACAAGTACATCTGATGAAGGAGACTGTTGTCTCCGAAAGCTAATGTCATACTAAAAAGTTAATCTACAGTGTGCTACCCTCAACAATATTCACAAGATTTAGTCAAGATCAACACGGCTCTATTGAAACTCACTGTATTGTGTGAATATAGTAATGTAATTACCTCTGAATTCTGGTCTATTCTTATCGTATATCACTATTGATTGCAATGAACCCTTCAGTATTACAGACAACATCAAGTTCCGAAAGTTGATCGTCCATTAAGTTGTTGATGATGATGATGATCATTATTACCGTTCACCATCTTCCTTCGAGGAATGGTCATCGAGAGATACAGAAGATACAAAGCAGCTGCAGCGTGGAGGCTCTAAGTCTTCAAAGATAACACCGTTTATATCTTATACAAAGATGTTACATACATCAGGTGTTGTCCCTTCTAGTCAAGTGCTTGGGTTTTTAAAGACATTTCTGTATGCTATATGTACAGTGGTTATTTATACATAATTGTCATCTCATAATTCGTGCTTCTACCTAGTAATGACATATTTATGTCCAATGTTTATTTCAATGGCGAAAATCGTAAACACCAGAACAATTGTTTACTTGTTTGATTTCTCACGGTCGGTATTACTATCGTTCATTATTCACAATTCTGAACCTGATCATTGACCTTTATGTGGAATTGACGTCATTGACGTGGTTTTGTCAAGTTGACTCTAAACTGATCAAAATCTTATGATATACCTGTGAAGGGGTTCATGCTTATTAGCGACACTTCATCATATCTGCAGGAATTTTAACTGATAATTTTTGGTTCTGACATAACAATTAAAGGGGAAGTTTACCCCGCGTTATTTTTATATATGTGGTAGCTTTTGCCTTACTAGACAGGAAATATTGGTTTTACCATTTAGAACTCCCGCGCTCATTTGAAAAACGGGTATAACAAAAATATAACAGAGTTCCATGATGGGAAAAATAATGTCGTCACATACTATATAGTTGGGACCGTTTCTCCGCTAGTAAGGAATTTCAACTCGTCTACGCTCACCTCAGGCGGTGCATATTTGCAGAACATTTGTTTCCACCTTGGGCTCGGGAGCTTCTGAATAAATAACGGTTACTCCACCATTGTTAGTATTTCTTGTGTTATTTACTGTCAAAAGCTGATTCTAACATAAACCATATACTCCAGTGACGGGTTCTCCGACTTGAATATGGATATCTTGGTAGTCGGATTCAATCTATGTTAGTTTGAACCGTGTTATTATCCTAACAAGCAAGTAAGCACGCTTCAAGTGAATCAATGCAGACAGTAGCAGAGAAGACGACGACTATTCAGAAGTAAATGCAGTGTGACTTTTTATTGCATGCCTCGTATGTCGAACGTCGCGCCCTCCAAAGAATTCAACGGCAACTCGTCGATGACGTCGCGGGCCGCACAGTCATCATTTGACTAAAAGTGAATCGGAGCTATTTTCAACTTATCAACTTTTGGATATAAAAATTTTGAAATTTCGTATTTTGCATAGGAAATCCGATTTTAGGAAAAATTGGCGTAAAAAAGATAACCCGCATAACAGTAGTTTAAATATATCTATTTTTACGGATTTTCGTCTCAGATGGAAATGAAGTATTTTATTATCTTTTGCCAATAAACCTAAATATTTTGAGTGAAAGCTGTGTAAGTGAGGCATGTCATAAAATCATTATAGCCCAAACAAGGTACTATGTACTCTCGGGGCACTCCATCGAAAGGCTTCAGGAAGATGGGTTTGACCCGCTCAACGTTGCATTCCTCAAAGTCATACCCTGTATTATTCTTAGTTACGTATTGGGTTGCCATTGTCTCTGCCTGAGTCAAAAGATGAGCTGGCTCTAACCTCACAGTGCAAACAGTTTTCTCACCATATTTCGCAACCTATCGGAGATTTCTGTCTAAAAACGCTTCAGTACGGCTCTTTGGATATTATTTAAATTTTAAGGCCTGAAACGGGCAGCCGATTCTCTTTGCTTTAGCACACCAAACACACAGCGAAGCGACGGGTCTGGTCCGTAGTTCAACCTTGCTTTCGCTTTTTCGTGTCAAAGGTTCTCTGTAAAAAAGTGCCTTTCTTAATGACTAAAATATAGGCAGTTTTTTGTTCACGTGTTCACACACGTGAGCATATGTCGCAGCGATGTCTGTCTGTCTGTGTGTCTGTCTGTCTGTTTGTCTGTCTGTCGGTCTGTGTGCTCGATATCTAAAAAACGGCTCATCAGATCGGAATCAAATTTGATAAATAGATTCAGTTCGGAAATGGCAAGAACTAATAAGTTTTTGGTGTGTGTGGCTTGCTTACTTTTTGCTCATTTTAATAATTAATGATTTAGAAAAAAAACGGATATATATTGACAACGACTGCGCACAATTTGATGAGATTTGCTAAAAATGTTGATCACATCAAGATATATCAGCTGTGAAAAAATTAAGGGGTAACATAGAAGATAATGTATAATTTGCATATTTAATGAACTTTCTAATTAGGGAAATATATCTGATTTTACTTGATCAAACTTGACAAAACTTGGCATCTAAGTTGAAGATGCTATGATTTATGTCCAATGTCCAATGAAGTTTTATTCATGTAAAAGACCACCGCCCATCAAACTGAAAATATACAAGTTATATAAGAAAGAAAATGTGGACACGTGATGCTTAAATTCATCAAATGTACACACAACACTACTTCTGTTGACAATGACTTACAATGACTTCAAATAATTTTCTCTCACAAACATTGCCTTATATATAAAGATTGACAAATTAAATATAATGTTAGGATTCTCTGTTGAAAGTAAAGATACGACTTTTTCTCTAGTCAGATTGTTATATAAATAAAAATTCAGGTAGTTAATCCCTTCAAAGTGTTGTATAAAGTGGACAAAACGCAAGAAAGTGAATCTCATCTTCTTGGACTGAAACACTTTGCTTTTCACAAAAGAGGCAAATTCTGTTCTGAACATCAATGCCTATGATTTAACATTATTGAAAGTCATTCAGCATTTTGACTTCATCAAACTCTTAATTTACATATTTCATGAACTTTTAAATTAGGGGTATTTATTTGAAATGACTTGACCAAAATTGATTAAACTTGCTATGTGTATTAAAGATACTATAATATAACATTGTTTAAAGTCATTGAGCATCATTACTTTAGCCAATTCCTTATTTGCATATTTAATAAACTTTCCTAATTAGATATATATATCTGAATTGACTTGACCAAAGTTAATGAAACTTGCTATGTACATTGACGATACTATGATATAACATTATTGAAAATTATTAAGTTTTACATCAGCCAATTCCTTATTTACATATATAATGAACTTCACTAATTAGGGATATATATCTGAATTAACTCGACCGAAATTGATGAATCTTGCTGCATATATTGAAGATACTATAAAACAACATTATTGAAAGTCATTCAACTTTTTTACTTCAGCCATTCCTAATTGTATATTTAGTGAACTTTCCTAATTAGGGATATTTATCTGTATTGACTAGACCAAATTTGAAGAAACTTGCTATGTACATTAAAGATACTATGATACAACATTGAAAGTCATTAAGCATTTTTACTTTAGCCAATTCCTAATTTGCAAATTTAATCAACTTTCATAATTAAACATGAGGGGATTGGCCGGCACAAACCATGTATCAACGCTAATCCCCTGAACGCGGAAAATTTCCGCGTTACCGAATTAATGGCTTAATGACTCCCAAGAGAGTAAATAAACTACCGATCAAGTAGTACAAAAGATCACAATGTTGTGAATATGACAACACCGTGATATTTGTAGAGCAATCACCGATTGACAGTCAGTTCACACCTCAAGTAAGGTATCTTTTCATATGAAAGTTATTTCGAACTACAGCGTTTGTGCCTGGGAATCTTGGTATGAAAGGATATTTATCTGTCTTGACTAGACCAATGTTGATGAATTGCTTTGTACATTTAAGATACTATGACACGACATAATTGAAAGTCATTTAACATTGTTACTTCAGCCAATTCGTAATTTGCATATTTAATGAACTTTCCTGATTTGGGATATATACTTGGATTTAGAATACTGTCTGGTGAATATTGTTCGTTATGTTGATCATAACTTTCAATGAAGTTTCAAACATGTGGCAAAGGTTCAAATTTACACATAACTGCAATATATATTGAGAAACACGTTAGCATTTTCAGTTCATATCTGATTGATATTAACGATTGGCATCCATTTCTGTACAGCAATTCAGGACATCTGGTTATGCATAGAAAGTTACGAGGCCAGCCAAAATTCGTGTCAAAATCGAACTCGCGCGAGTAGCACTCGAAAGACAGCGCCTGCCATGGCCGTGCAGCGCACGGAGGGAGCAGCTCTACGGCATCTACGAATGCAATGTGGATATATTGTGGATATATTTAGGGGACAAAGCCCTATGGAGCTTGTCCCCTATTGTATTTACTCTGGATCACTTCTTCTTCTTCTTCTTCTTCTTTTTTCCTCTTCTTCCGACAATTCTTTGCAAAGCTAGATCTCCAAAACCGTTGCGCGCAGCCTTTTCAAATTTGCAGGGCATATTAAGCATACTGAGTACTGGTGCACCTGACCCTTCATATTTTGATTGGATACATGACCTGGCTGTTATTAATTATTAAAAATTTTAATTTCACCTAATTTGCATAAAAATTGAAAAATCGAAAATCTGTTAAGAAACGTTTTAGACCATACTACCTAGATGCTACATACCAAATTTCAAGAATTTTCACCTTGCCGTTTATGAGAAGAAGATTTTTAAAGTATTATTTTTCTGATTTTTCAATAACCTTTGACCTCCCCTATATCTCTGCAGCTAAGCTATACCAATGGCTTAGGCCAAAAAAAAAAATAGTTTGTTTCTCATCCTAGGCATCTTGCAAAAATGATGCGGTGACGCGTTTTTTGTTTTTTTTTTGCTGCTACTTTTTTTTTATTCAACCATCAACAACAACGCGCTTACAACATGAGAACATAGGAATGCATGCAGAGATAAATGCACAGCAAATTTTTAGCATATCAACAGTGCTGCTAGTGCAGAATGCAGTTTTGATAGCTTTCAATGACATAGTGTACAGTTCTGAATGGAATGTTACAGCACTGTGTGATGTTCAATGTTCTGTCTAGTTCAGTTTTGTATATCATAAAATATTTGTGTTGCTTTGGTATGATCTGAACGGTTTAATTTGTTCTTTTTTTTTCTTTTTTTTCGTTCCCTCTTGAGATGCAAAAAAAAAGGTTGGCGCGGCGGGTCTACATTGACGCGCGCGGGGATGAGAAACAAACTATTTATTTTTTTTGGCCTTATTCTGGCCTATATGAGAGTCGTGGGGGGCCGGGGGCTGGTGACTACTGAACAATGACCTACAGGGGATCAAACTGCAAATCAATATTTTGAGGATGAACTTGACCTATGACCCTGTACATTTTGTTGCAGTGCGAATAAAATATTTCAAAGGTATGTACATTGCCTGCTCGTATATTTCCGCCATTGACTTGCGTAAATCAAACTAGACTTGTTCAAACGACCTATACGAAAGTTTGACATTCTTAGGAGCATCTTATACTTTCTGTCCAAAACTTACACGGAACAGTATCATGACCTCTCTCAATGACTGTTTGAATATTATGTACGAATCGTAAACATTCAATTTGGTATGTGCACCTTCTCTGTCGTGTATGTCACGTCAGTGATGCAGTTAGACTTCCGTGGCTTATTTATGGGCGTAATCGATATAATTTACTACCTCAATATTAAAATTCGCTAACAAGAAACTTGTAGTATTGCGGTTCTGTCATGATGCAGTCGAATAGGACCGTAGTCTTCAGCAGTGTAGACGATATGGAAGAACCGGACGGGACCATGAACGATGAAAGGCGTAGCTATGCATACACATTTCAACATGTTCATTTGTTTGAAATAAAACATAATTGTGAAATTTCGAAAATAATTATAAATGACATTTCGGAATATATATATATATATATATATATATATATATATATATATATATATATATATATATATATATATATATATATATATATATATATATATATATATATATTGTGTTGGATTTACCCTTCACGACCCTAACCAGCCGATATTCAGAAGATCGCCCTCTATCTTTCTTAAAGGGACAGTCCACCCAAAATTTCAACAGCTGTATACAGGTGTATACTTATGTCATAAAAGCATATATCATTGCTTTTTGCACAGAAAGAGCGATTTGTTGGAGTTATACACGAAAATAAATATCAAAATCAGGCAATATGGAGCCTTTTCTAGCTTACTGTACGCGACCATATTGTCTACTTCCTCCGCAAAGCATGCCGGGAGAAATACCGAGGAAGTCCCCTGAGATATAAACATACACATGTAAGTATTACGGATGTACCAATAATCATGAGCGAGATTTCGATCAGGCATTATGTATGATTAGAAACTCTAAGTAAAAAAGGCCTCTACAAATTGTTTGCGGTAGAGGTTGGCAGTGACACAAGTTTTCAGAACTATAAGTAGGCTACTGTACAAGTTTTGCGTATTCGAAGCCATTTCCAAGAGAAGGACTTCGTCAGCAGTTTGACGATCCATAATCAAATAGGGATTAGCAAAATACTTGAAGATGATGCTGTACCATAAAACTACACTGGAAATCAAATGCATCGATGAAAAGGAGGACATCGAGGACGATTGAGAGAGACACTCTCCGTAACAGAACAGAAATTTATAATTCAGAATATTTATGATTTTTTGTGTCGCCGGAGAGTTTTAATGTGATCACCTTTCTTACAAAAAGTTTACTTATCATCCTTGTTATTCTGATGACGTCGCATTTGTATTTAAACATAATAACGTTCGCTTGATGAACTGAATCCAGAATATTTATTTTTGCTTGGTCATGTTTAATTGCATCAACGCAACTAGCGTCCAAGCGTCACAACACCGGAAACGATCCATATGTTGAAATGCGTAATCTGGAACCAGGACATGGGTGTAAAAGAGTTTGGGAAAACTCAACAGAGGGAACTGGACCAGAACTTTCATCAATCTCGGGAAAATTTCCGACATCACAAAATATATGAAGTATTTTCTTCTTTTTAAAAAATGTTTGCAGCTTAAAGTTAAAGTTATTATCGGGCCTTTGTGTTGTAGGTTGAATTTTTCCACGAGGCCACGGCAGCAAGTAGCGTCGAAAAAGTACTGAGAGATTTCGCCACGATTAAATAAACAAGTAGCAGTAAGTGGAGTTCGTTACCAGTGCGGAAGTACAAGGATTTTTGCAGAAAAAACTAATCCAAATGGCATGTATTTCAATACTTGGCCCAAAATGAACTGGCTATAAATGAACCAACGTTTTACATGAGCACACTTCTCGACGGTCGGACAACCACGCTATGTTGGATGGAAGTGAAAACGAGGCGCTCTGTTGGAAGATGTCCAGGAATTTCCATAGGTAGAAATCAGAGCGCATTATCGTAATTCCAATTCGCCACTCAACCGCAGCAGCACATAACGTCATTGAGCTAAAGCCAGGAAACTTTCAGTTCCAGAGTGGGAAAATGGAACCAGAAATTCGATATGTGTGATCAAAAATTGTTAGCGTTTCTCTCCTCAGTCAGTCCATTCAGATTGATTAGGGAGCCTCCAGTAATTACGGGTGGTGGGTGGGCCGGGGTACACCTGTACCTTAAAACGTGACACTCCCCCTTTCGTCCTATCTAAAATGTGACCCTCCCCCTTGTCCGACATTCTAGAACTTGACACCCCCCAAAAAAACCACTGCGGTATTCTCCCCAGGATTAACTGAAACAGTATCAGCTAATTTACATAACATTGGTTCAATTGTTATGTTAGGGACAAGTTACAGAGGGGAAGTCTGGTGTTTTTTTAGGAACAGTCGCAAATAATCACGCAAGAACTTTTGAAGAGATATGGTATTTCATACACTTTAGGGGAGCGTCACCATAGTTTGCGCAACTATTAGAAGGCAAGATGTGGCTGATTTAGTGCTTCATCCAAAATGTCAAATCACAATACATGGAGTCTATCAGGCAAATTATTGACAATTTTCCCCCTACAAAACATGCTTTATCAGTATAGTAAATATGTTTGATAATGTATTTAAATGTAGTTTTCTTGAATTGAATTAATGTTCTTGATTAGACTAGAGTGGTTACAAGTCTATGGTTGTGTAAGAAATTTGATTTTGGAATTTCACCGAAATGTTGATTCACTATGCATGGCGGTCTATGATGAAACCATGAATATTTTGTTTTCCAATACAAAACTAGGTAAACCTGTGCATGAATGTGCACTTGATTATTTATATTAATGGTTTTGATTAAAACTAGAGTGGTTATAAGTCCATTGTTGTGCAAGAAATTTGATTTTGGAATTTCACCGAAATGTTGATTCACTATGCATGGTGGTCTATGATGAAACTATGAATAATTTTTTTTCCAATACAAAACTAGGTAAATTTGTGCATGTATGTGTGCTTGGTTATTTATATTAATTTTTTTGATTAAACTAGAGTGGTTATAAGTCCATGGTTGTGCAAAAAATGTGATTTTGGAATTTCCCTAAAATGTTGATTTACTGTACATGGTAGTCTATGAGAGAACTATGCACAATTTCTTCCAATATGAAACTGACAATATTTTGCATTTATGTAAACTTGGTAATGGATATATACTTTTCCACTCGTTGCATAAGTTTTTTTATCTTGTCCTTTATCAGTTTTAACTGTTCAAGGTGTTTAATGAAGGATACCACTGCATCTTCTTTGCCTGTGAAACTTGTTGATAATGTGTTCGTTTTTTGTTGGTGATTTCCTTTTCAGGAAATATCACACAGACAATCAAAGTTTTGGCCATAAAATCAGCTTCTGTCAAAAGTGACCCTCCCCTCAACATAGGTTTATAAAAAGTGACCCTCCCCCTTGAACTGTTTTCTAAAAAGTTACCCTCCCCGATTTCCCCGGCCCACCCCCTGTAATTACTTAAGGCTCCCTTATATCCCAGGAATGCTTTCTCTCCACTTTGCTATCATACGTGACTTTTTAATTTTGCCATATTTTCTCTCCCGATCCGTCGATCGGTACTATTTCATTCTTTTTTTTATGTAATTTCTCCCCACAACCGGTCGCATGGTCGTGAATGTAAAGTGTTGAATTTTTGCCGACATTTTTCTCCGAGACCGCTTGTAAAGTCGTGGCTTTCAGCTTTATGACTTTTTTCATGATTTTTTCTCCAACACCGGTCGCGAAGTCGTGATTTTCAGTTTTAGACTTTTTTTCAGTAGTTTTTCTCCATGACCGTTCACCAGGTCACGGCGTTCAGCTTTTTTACTTTTTTCTGTATTTTCTTTTCACGACCGGTCGCCCTGTAGTAGCTGTAAAGTGTTGAATTTTTCCCAACATTTTTCTCCACGACAGGTCGTGCGATCGTGGCTTTCAGCTGTTCCCCATTATTTTTCTGTATTTTCTTTGGCACGCCCTGTTGACAGGTCGTCATGGCTGTAAAATGTTGAATTTTTCCAGCATTTTTTCCACAATAGATCGTGAGGTAGTGGCTTTCAGCCTTTTACTTTGTTCTGTATTTTCTTTCCACGACCGGTCAACATCTCGTAGCTGTAAAGTTTTGTATTTTCCGCATTGACCGGTCTGAGGTCGTGACTTTCCCGTTTGTGACTGTTAAAATTTTGTATTTTCTGTCCGCGGCCGGTCGCCAGGACGTGGCTGTAAAGTGTTGAATTTTCCTGACATTTTTCTCAACGACTGGTCGTGAGGTCATTGCTTTCAGATTATACTCAGTAATTTTTTCCCAAAGACTGCACCAAGTTGACAGCAGACAAACTGCGACTCAAATCCGAGTCCGCCGTCACTCTATTCCTACCTCCATGGCGGTTTCTAATTACTGGTAGCTCACGACCAGTTCAGTTTGAGTTGTGAGTAAAGGAAAATTTCAAGTGTATGTTTTATGACTCACGTTGAAAGGATGAATTAAAATTTCATTTTAATAGTGCCTTGAGAACATTACAGTGTGTTTGAAGTTTACTTCAGTGCCCCGGCGAACATGAAAATGCATGTGCTATTGTATGTTAGATGAGGAACACTTCATTAAGAGTCGGACAGATGAGCCGTTTCCGGTCGTCCGCTGTCTCTCTCCTCCTCCCCCATGGGGAACGGTGCTTGAAATTATCTCTTCATTCTTCACTTCTTTTCTATTTGTAATAAATTTATATTAACTGAAAAACTAGCAATTTGGATTGGCATTTTTCACTAAAAGTTCTTTGTTATAAAAAGATTTGTCAATGTTTTTAAACCAGCGTTGCAATGGCCATGGAGCTAGCGCCATGCAATGGCTAAACAGGCGGAGCAATTTCATAATCCAATTATCTTCATGCGTTTGAAATCCAACATAGTTTGTTGTAAAGTGATAATAGCTAGCTTGCAAGCTGATCGAAATGTTTTGCCCGAAAATACACCAATTTGGGGCAAGTTAGAGTTCGTTTCGTCCGTCACCATGCGATATCGAAGATGTGTCCAGGGGTTGCAATATCTGCAAATACTCCACTAACGCCACACAATTTCAAAGTCACGTAACAAACGCTATTTACACCATTAAAACAACATTACTTGCAAATCCAAAAACCTGGTTTATCTAATCACAAGCAACAGATGCAAAAAAAATGTATGTAGGAGAAACTAAAACAGAATTTCGCCTAAGGTTCAATAACCATCTATCAACAATAATACCCAAAACAAACACTCCCATCGCGATTCGTTTCAACGAAAATCAACACACCGTTCACGACGTTTTAAATAATAGTAATTATCAAAATAAATAAACACGATGACACGCTTCGCAAGAAAATAGAGTCCATCTGGATTTTAAAACTGGGCACATTGTCACCAAACGGCCTCAACATTCTAAGCCAATTGTGCTCGACAAATAATTTGAGCAACAATTGCTCACAGCGCATAACCATTACCGCCGATTTTGAAATGCCATTTTCCATCTGAGCCACACATAAACGGTAAGAATTGTCATACTCTATATCTTTTGTAACCTTCTACTTTACTCTGCCTATAAAGTACGTTCAGCATCTAATGAAGATCAACACTAGCCTTACATTGTTCTGTTTTTGTCTGTAATTTCCTTTTGTAGTCATCTTCAACCTGATGCAGTCCTACTTTTAGAATGAAATATTCGAACGAAAACGAATAAACATAAATATACAACCAGATCAGTAGACGTGTACAAATGTATTCATCATATATATATATATATATATATATATATATATATATATATATATATATATATATATATATATATATATATATATATATATATATATATATATATATATATATATATATATACACAAAATGTATACAATGTGCCCTCCCGGTTATCACCATAATGGCTTTAGGCCTTTGGCAATCTCTGAACTTGGGCACAGAGAGTACGATTTTATATATATATATATATATATATATATATATATATATATATATATATATATATATATATATATATATATATATATATATATATATATATATATATATGTGTATATATATATATATATAATTTGGAATAGGCGATTACCCTGTTTTCGAAAGTTGGAATGGGGCGTAGGGTCAACCACGTTTTGACGACGGCAAAAAATAAAGCCCCCGGCTGAAGAAACTGACCAGTCCTTAATGTACATATTTATGACGACTGTTGAAATCAGCAACAGAACAAAAAATCTACAACTATAGTTGCTAATCTCATATCAGCGAAGCGTTGTAGGATTTTTTACGCATGTGCGGGATAAGATCGGCAGGGGATGAAAACGGCACTACACCGGTATGCTGATCCAGACGAAGATTGCAGGGAAGCTGTTGTCAGAAAGGGTCACCTCGGAAATCGTACCCCGAAATGCATAGAAGATAAAACTTGACGCAAAAAGGATAGCAGGTATGAATTTAGAATTTCAGTGCGAGTCATTGATGCAGTTAATTGAGCGAAGCGCGCTTTTTGTGAGGTAAATTCGTCTCCTAACTCGGCGACAGCCATTTTGTTCCCAAAATTCCTCTCTCTTGCTTACAGCGGCCTTCGCCGTGTAACAAATAACTAACGACTGTGAGCATGAATATCTTGCTTAAATCCATGCTGTGAGCCAAACCGACCCAAACGAGGCCATATACATCCAAACTGGATCAAAGTAAGATTTGCAGCTAAGACACTCAACTACAGCTACGCTCAGTCGCCAGCGAGAATTAGGCCTACGCTATGCCCGTAGGTGTCCATAGACGTGTGACATTGAAGTCAACACCCCTAGCAGATCTCTCCGATCAAGTCTACAAACCACACTTAAAGTTCCACGAACTCGGTTAAAATCATACGGTGACAGATCCTTCTCCTATTCCTCATCAATTCTATGGAACAAACTGCCAGCTCCTCTTCGATCAGCCCCGGACATTCGCACTTTCAGATCTCTGCTTAATTAAGACTCATTTCTTCAAGAGAGCTTACCTGTGACCTAGTGTAAAGCGCCAGTGAACATTGCTGATGGATACTAGGCGCTATATAAATTATTTATCCTATCCTATTTATCCTATCCTACATTAGCTCTGCGTGGCAGGGCTTCGCTGTGGGTCCATCCATAGCTATGGACCCACAGCTAGGCAAGGCTGCGGTGGGAGGCCGTATAGCGCCGGTAACACACAGCCCTACCACGCAGAGCTATGTGTACATACGCCTGTCCTTGCTCATAGGCATTCTTCTCAGGCGTATATAGGCCTACACACGTCTATGGGAACGTACGCGCTGAGCAGAATTTTAGAAAACTGGCGATTGTTTAGAAACCAGCCCGAGGGCAGGTCAAGAGATTAAGGGTCATGGGTTGCGCAAGAGGATTAGTATGATATGTGGTTTAAGGGGCGGACCCTTTGATGTGGGGGGAGGGTTCCTTCAAAGATTGATTTGAAAAAAGTCAAGCCAAAGCTAAATATGGCAGAAAAAGTAAAGTTTGCCAGCAGCTATGAAAAGAAATATTGCCAGGACAGGTATTGTCACAGGTCCGTGGAGTTGCCGTGTAGTATACATAGAGAGAAGGGGAAGGTTTGACACGATTTTGCCCTCTGGAATCCTGTAGACGATAAAAATCCACGTATATTAACCCATGCAGTAAAAAAACTACCGTCCTTCGATAGATAAATACCTTTGATGCTTAATGTCCAACTCTGAGACGCGTTCATCATTATTAAGTCCCACTTTTGGCCCCAAACTGCTGGTCAAGTACATTATCAGGGTCTTACGTACGTCAGACATTTTGAGTTGGGCAAATTACCCATAGTTCAGTGTGGATTAATTGGTGTTATATTTGAACTCGTGACCTTTGCTAAAATATTTTCTAAAATACTTACAGGCTAATGATAGTAAACGATCCACGACTTGGGTTTGTTCAAAACGCAAAGCTGGACGTTGTACATCAGTATCTGTAGCCCGTTTGATGGCGGATTTAAATTTAGCGGTTGTGGGTCACGGGTTCATCTGGAATGCTAATGAGAACCGCGGTGCTGCTGTATGTAACAGCCTGATGACCGGGGTAACTAGAGAGTTTCGGGCCGATATTGAGACTAAAGGCTGGTTTGCCCACTTGAAACTTGAGCGTTAAAGGCAAGAGGTATTTCGCTATCGGCGTAGACCTTTTATTTGACTCTAAACTCTATATTTGTTTGGATTTATGGTCCGGCGGGCAAAATCTTGTCAAACCTTCCCCTTCTCTCTATGCATGTACACCGGCAACTCTGGACACCTGTGGGTATTGTAAGGCTGTTCTTGAAATTGAAAATTGAAAATCGCTGAAAAGGCATGCAGCTCTGTGTTTTATAGTGGTACGGGTATTAGAGACCAATAACCATGTGAATTTGCAAAATGTTTGGTGTCTGTCTACCAGCAGGTAGTGGCTGCTCTGACCCACCGCCGTCCATGGATTAGTCACAAGACAAAAATGAATTACACCAAAAAAGGACCTTGCACAGAGTGACTTTTCTAAATTTTGAGCTCACATTTGGTATATGTATATATACCAAAGAGAGCTTATATGGTAGGTCTGCAGCATCTGTATGAATGCATGCATGCGTGCAGGAATGCATGCATCAATACATCCATGCATGGATGTATGTATGTATATATATATGTGTGTATATATATGTGTGTGTGCATATGGATGTATGTATGTATATATATATGTGTGTGTATGTATGTATGTATGTATGTATGTATGTATGTATGTATGTATCAGTGTTTCATCTAGGCTGCGCGATTGCGCGATTCCCCCTCTTTCGTGTGCTGCGTGCCGCCAATTGTACGCAGAAGGGGCGACCCATCGCGCACTGCACTGAGCTGGCTGGAATGGCATATCAAATATCACGGGTGTCACACTTCGATACTTTTGACCCATTATCAGCAACTGTTAATACTTTGGCAACAGGCATTGTATAGTGTAGCAAGAACATTTACATGAAAGGAACTAATTTTAGTTCGATTTCGATACTTTTTGTACTTTCCGTAAACTGATTTTGCATATGAAAGCCTGTCAGCCCATTGAGAGTTACGTTCACAAAAGTTCATTGCCCTTGTCTCATTACCTCAGTACGATCGAGAACAGGAGACAAACTCAAGTTTTTGTGCATAGTATGAATGTCTGTCCGGGGGGGGGGGGGTAACTCCCATAGATGGCTATACGGGGAGGGTCCGCGCGAAAGGGGTCGTTTTTTTGCACTGTTTGGTATCAGAAAGGGTATACTTTTCACGAGGTGTTGGTATGAGAAAGGGTCCGGTTTTAAACACAAACTTACATTTGTTAAAAAATCATGCTGTCAACACTGGAAACCCATGTATCTACATCCCAGATCTACCATCAATATTTATTGACAGTTTATTCAAATCATCAAAGTTGCAATCCTACTTAAAACAAAGAAGGCCATAATGGTCAAATTTTCTCTTGATAACTTTGACTTGGTCACCTTCTATGAATTTGAGTTTTCAATTACTGCCCATGTCAACGATCGTGTTTCCCTCTGAACAGTTCTATTCACCATGTTATCACCCGCACGCTTGTACCTCGATCACGCGACAGTGAGGCTGTGTGGCTTTGCAGCTTAGTTTTCATGGTACTATCATAAAACGGCCACAACGTTTACCACACATTGTTGGGATTATCATACGGAAACAAGACTGCAAAACTAAGACTTATGAATCTTCAATGGAATTGAGGACAGATCTTGATCGAGCATGCTGGTTGAGCTCGGCAGTTGCACAAGCGTAGTACGGTACTGATCTAGCTCCATGGGTACCGCCGATCGTACGCACACCAAAACCTATAGGCCGTGGGCTAGAGGGGGTCTACGTGCACCCCCCCCCCCACAGGATAACAAACCTGTATTTTTCAGAAGCCTTGGGATCCCTAGAATACGAAATGGAATTTTAACAGAAAAAATATAGGGATGGAATAGCTGTTATGGTCATGTTTTGAAGGGTACCGCAAAATCACGATTTTCCAAGCCAAATGCATTTTCGTCAAATGTGTCTTCTTGTAAGTCATGTGCTGAGCTCATTTTTTAACATAACCTCACTTGTTGGTATCATTAGAAAGGGAATTTAGTCCTCTTTAAGATGACATATTGTACTATGCAATATCTTCTACAGTTTTTGTCAAATATAACCAAAACTTACCCCTTACCCCAAAATTTAACATTGCAAATTACAGTAAATCTCAAATTCTACCAATTTTTTAGCTAGGCATAATAAAAATGCAATGCTTTGTCTGAAATCTGTTTTATTTCATACAGGGACATGTCAGAAATATGAAATAGACTTTTAACAGAAAAAATATGGGAATCTACAGCTGTAACAGTCATATTTTGAAGGGTACCGCAAAATAACAGTGTTGCAGATTTGCATGCATTTTGTTAAAACGGTCTTCCTATAAGTTATCTGCTGAGGTTGTTTTTCAATATAACCTGGCTTGTTAGGTATCATTAGAAAGATAATTTACTAATCTTAGAATGATATATTGTAACATGCAATATCTTCTATAGTTTTCATGATATATAACCAAAACTTACCCCTTACCCCAAAGTTTACATTGAAAATTTCTGTCATAGCTAAAACCAAATTCTACAATTTTTTTAGCTTGACACAAAAAATATGTCCCTTTTTGCTATTAAATCTGTTTTTTTGGTACAGGGTCATGTCAGAAATATGAAATAGACTTTTAACAGAAAAAATATTTGGAATCTACAGCTGTAACAGTCATATTTTGAAGGGTACCGCAAAATAACAGTGTTGCAGATTTGCATGCATTTTTGTTAAAACTGTCTCCCTATAAGTTATCTGCTGGGCTTGTTTTTCAATATAACCTGGCTTGTTAGGTATCATTAGAAAGATAATTTACTAATCTTCAGAATGATATATTGTAACATGCAATATCTTCTATAGTTTTCATGATATGTAACCAAAACTTACCCCTTACCCTAAAGTTTACATTGAAAATTTCTGTCATAGCTAAAACCAAATTCTACAATTTTTTTAGTTTGACACAAAAAATCTGGCTGTTTTTGCTATAAAATCTGTTTTATTTGGTACTGGGACATGTCAGAAATATGAAATAGACTTTTAACAGAAAAATATTGGGAATCTACAGCTGTAACAGTCATATTTTGAAGGGTACTGCACAATCACAGTATTGCAGATTTGCATGCATTTTGTTAAATTTTTCTTCTATAAGTTATCTGCTGAGCTTGTTTTGAATACAACCTGGCTTGTTAGGTATCATTAGAAAGATAATTCACTAATCTTCAGAATGACATATTGTAACATACAATATCTTCTATAGTTTTCATGATATATAACCAAAACCTACCCCTTACCCCAAAGTTTACATTGAAAATTTCAGTCATAGCTAAAACCAAATTCTACAAATTTTTTAGCTAGAAACAAAATCTCTGCCCGTTTTTGCTATTAAATCTGTTTTATTTTGTACAGGGACATGTCAGAAATATGAAATAGACTTTTAACAGAAAAAATATTAGGACTCTACTACTGTAGCGGTCATATTTTGAAGGGTCCGCAAAATATCAGTGTTGCAGATTTGCATGCATTTTTGTTAAATTTTCTTCTTATAAGTTATCTGCTGAGCTTGTTTTTGAATATATACTGGCTTGTTAGGTATCATTAGAAAGATAATTAACTAATCTTTAAAATGACATATTGTAATATGTAATATCTTGCATAGTTTTCATGAAATATGACCAAAACTTACCCCATACCCCAAAATTTACATTGAAAATTGTAGTCATAGCTAAAATCAAATTCTACCATTTTCTTTACCTAGACATATAAAATCAGGCATTTATTTGTATGAAATCTATTTCATTCGGTAATGGGTCATGTCAAAAATATAAAATAGACTTTTAACAGAAAAAAGATTGGAATTCTGTAGTTGTAACAGTCAGATTTTGAAGGGTACAGCAAAATCTCAGTATTCCTGACTTGCGTGCATTTTTGTTGAATCTATCGTCTTGTAAGTCAGCTGCTGAGCTTCTTATAGAATATAATGTAAGTTGTTAGGTATCATTAGTAAGATTATTTACTAGTCTTTAAAAAGACATATTGTAACATGCAATATCTTGTACAGATTTTTATGAAATATGACCAAAACTTACCCCATACCCCAAAATTTACATCGAAAACTACTGTCATAGCTAATATCAAATTCAAGCAATTTTTTTACGCAGACATAAAAAATTAGGCAATTTTTTGTATGAAATCTGTTTAATTTTGTACTTGGCCATATCAGAAATATGAAATGAACTTTTAACAGAAAAAGTATTGGGATTCTATAGCTGTAACAGCTGTATTTTTAAGGGTACAGCAAAATCTCAGTATTCCTGATTCGTATGCGTTTTTGTTAAATCTGTCATCTTATAAGTAGTCTACTGAGCTTGTTATTGATTATAGCCGGGTTTGTTTAGTATCATTGGAAAGGTAATTAACTGGTATTTACAATGAAATATTGTAACAGACAATATCTTGTGTAGTTTTCATGGAATATGACCCAAACATACCCATACCCCAAGGTTTATATGGAAGTACTGTCATAGATAACGTGATCAATTTCCATGAATTTTTAGCTAGACATGATAAAAATAGTTCTGTTTCGGTATTAAATCTGTTGTATATGGTACTGGGTCATGTCAGAAATGTGAAATAGACTTTTAACAGAAAAAATATGTGGACTGTTTAGTTGTATCAGCCATATTTGAAGAGAAATGAAAAATCGCAGTACCGCAAACTGGCACCTTTTTTGTTAAATTCTTCTTCTTGTAAGTCATCTGCTGAACTTATTTTGTGACACAACCTGGCTTGTGAGGTATCATTAGTAGGGAAATTTATTCTTCTTTAAGATGACATATTGTAATATACAATGTCATTCATAGTTTTCCTGGAATATGGTCAAACTTTACCCCATACCCTAAAAGTTCAAATCGCAAATTACAGCTTATCACAAATTCTACCATTTTTTGCTGCACATAATACAAAAGGCAATTCTTATTTAAAATCTGATTTATTTGTTACAAAAGTATGTTACAAGTATAAAATTACCTTTTCACGGGAAGATGATACAATTTAGTAGCCACTTGGATCATTTTGGAGGGGGAACCCAAATATTGCAAATGTATGTGTTTCGGCAAATTTGCCCTGATACCTGGGTACCCTTCCAAATATGATCCAAAAGGCTACAAAATCATATTATGTTCCTGTTAAAAGTTAATTTCATATTTGTAACATACTTTTCTAACAAAAACACAGATTTCGTAGATTGCATACAAGCATTGCCTTTTGTATATAAAGTTAATAAATTGTAAAAAAAAGGTCGAGTTTCAGATTTGCAGTAATTTGCTGTGTAAACCTTGGGGTATGGGGTAAGCTTTGGTCCTATTTCATGAAACCTAAACAAGACATATTACAATATGTCATTTTAAAGACCAGTAAATTACCTTTCTATTGATACCTAAGAAGCCAGGTTATGTCAAAAATCAAGCTCAGCAGATGACTTATAAGAAGACAGATTTAACAAAAAAGCAAGCGAGTTTTCAATACTGTGATTTTGCGAGACCCTTGAAAATATGACTGTTACAGCTGTAGATTCCCAATATTTTTTCTGTTACAAGTCTATTTCATATTTTTGACATGTCCCTGTACCAAATAAAATAGATTTAATAGCAAAAAGGGCCAGATTTTTGTGTGTCAAGCTAAAGGAATTGTAGAATTTGGTTTTAGCTATGACAGAAATTTTTAATGTAAACTTTGGGGTAAGGGGTAAGTTTTGGTTATATATCATGAAAACTATAGAAGATATTGCATGTTACAATATGTCATTCTGAAGATTAGTGAATTATCTTTCTAATGATACCTAACAAGCCAGGTTATATTCAAAACAAGCTCAGCAGATAACGTATAAGAAGAAAAATTTAACAAAAATGCATGCAAATCTGCAACACTGTTATTTTGCGGTACCCTTCAAAATATGACTGTTACAGCTGTAGATTCCTAATATTTTTTCTGTTAAAAGTCTATTTCATATTTCTGACATGTCCCTGTACAAAATAAAACAGATTTAATAGCAAAAACGGCCAGAGTTTTTGTGTCAAGCTAAAAAAATTGTAGAATTTGGTTTTAGCTTTGACTGCAATTTTCAATGTAAACTTTGGGGTAAGGGGTAGGTTTTGGTTATATATCATGAAAACTATAGAAGATATTGCATGTTACAATATATCATTCTGAAGATTAGTAAATTATCTTTCTAATGATACCTAACAAGCCAGGTTATATTCAAAAACAAGCTCAGCAGATAACGTATAAGAAGAACAATTTAACAAAAATGCATGCAAATCTGCAACACTGTTATTTTGCGGTACCCTTCAAAATATGACTGTTACAGCTGTAGATTCGTAATATTTTTTCTGTTAAAAGTCTATTTCATATTTCTGACATGTCCCTGTACCAAATAAAACAGATTTAATAGCAAAAAGGGCCAGATTTTTTGTGTCAAGCTAAAAATTGTAGAATTTGGTTTTAGCTATGACAGAAATTTTTAATGTAAACTTTGGGGTAAGGGTAGGTTTGGGTACATATCATGAAAACTATAGAAGATATTGCATGTCACAATATGTCATTCTAAAGATTAGTAAATTATCTTTCTAATGATACCTAACAAGTTAGGTTATATTGAAAAACAACTCAGCAGATAACTTATAGGAAGACCGTTTTAACAAAAATGCATGCAAATCTGCAACACTGTTATTTTGCGGCACCCTTCAAAATATGACTGTTACAGCTGTAGATTCCCAATATTTTTTCTGTTAAAAGTCTATTTCATATTTCTGACATGTTCCTGTATGAAATAAAACAGATTTCAGACAAAGCATTGCATTTTTATTATGCCTAGCTAAAAAATTGGTAGAATTTGAGATTTACTGTAATTTGCAATGTTAAATTTTGGGGTAAGGGGTAAGTTTTGGTTATATTTGACAAAAACTGTAGAAGATATTGCATAGTACAATATGTCATCTTAAAGAGAATAAATTCCCTTTCTAATGATACCAAACAAGTGAGGTTATGTTAAAAAATGAGCTCAGCACATGACTTACAAGAAGACACATTTGACGAAAATGCATTTGGCTTGGAAAATCGTGATTTTGCGGTACCCTTCAAAACATGACCATAACAGCTATTCCATCCCTATATTTTTCTGTTAAAATTCCATTTCGTATTCTAGGGATCCCAAGGCTTCTGAAAAATACAGGTTTGTTATCCTGTGGGGGGGGGGGTGCACGTAGACCCCCTCTAGCCCACGGACTACTATTGCTAAAATTGTTTCACGAACAACCTCGCCTTTTTTAATCTGACACAGTTAGAAATAAGGAGATGCTTAGGAAAGAGAAAAAAACATACTTTTATGGACAACGACGAGCACGTTTCTTTGCAAAGCAGAATCAAAACACGGCAGAGGTACGTGAAGTAGGTCACGGCCTTGGACTCTATGCACGGATCTGATCCCCCGAATTATTATTCATAAGCACTTCCATATTTAGGGATCGGGGCGAGTGATCTGTTGGCGGGGTAGCGTGAGTTGCTATGCGGGTCAAAGGTCAACCCCACGCTACCCCGCCAAGAGATAGCTGCGTTTCGACAACTAGGTATCAGAAAGGGTAGGTTTTTTGCTCAAAACTGGTATCACAACAGTTTGGGTTTCCATGTTCGTGCGGAGCCCCCCCGTACTATTAGCCATGGAGTTACCCCCCGGGATGTCTGTAACACTATGAAAATAATTCTGTTAGCAAAAATTGACTCGGAAATTGGGTTTTACTGTTACAGAAACGTTTTCAGTTCAGTGAATGGCATTGGCACTGCGATGGGATTGCATTGCATGCAATAAGAGTCACAAGCAAGCTGGAGTGTCAATGGGCCAGGTTTTTGAATTCAGTGAACGTACATTGACTTACTTTTCGGGCAAATAAACCCTAAAGTTAACTGTTGGTGACAACCAACCTTTCTGTTTGTTATTTTCGTACTTACGTACGTACGTAAAATGGCTGACAAAAAGCAATTGGCGCGAATCTGACATCGAGAGACTCCACATTCAGAACACGGCAGACAGAGACCTCCTAAGTTGTTCGTTTTAACTCTACTGAGTCTGCGCACAAGACTACAAGACCAGCTAGGTCACTAGAAAATACAGCTAACTGGTTTGTATAGGGCAATCTTGATCCAAACTCTACGGTGGTTAGGGATGATATAAGCACAGTTAAAACGTGACAAACAAATGTAATTTTTTCAGAAGATAGGAAAACATTCCTTTATAACTTCTGAAGATTTTTTCTTGCTTTGTGTAAGTGCACACAGTTCATAATCATTATATTTTAAAAATGAAAAAATCTATTGAAGGTTCATGTACAGTGGAAATGGCCAGCTGCTAACAAACATACAGAATATTGTAGCATACAAATTACGCTACAATTTTTTCCAGGAATATTAATGCTGATTAATATTAATGAGCCAACCGCCACTCTTCTAAGCTCTACATACATTCACAACAGAGATACTCAAATTTGTTGACTTTTGAAAACATCTTACATAGGATGGTTTTTGCAGCCAGCATCTTGGATTGTGTAAGCAAGTGATTTATGGCTTGTAGTATGGGCATCACAAGTGACATCATTGCAACATTAAAACTTACCTGTAAAGCCGTGAATATATGTTTTAGTTAAATCTGCCCCAAAATTTTAAAATCCCCCTTAAAAATTCCTGCAGAGGGGGACATTCCCCCCCCTGGTGTAGCATCCTAGATCAAACACTGATGTATGTATGTATGTATGTATGTATGTATGTATGTATGTATGTATGTATGCATGCATGCATGCAAGTACAGCCTTGTGTGGACATGAGAGAGAGTGGGCAATGCCAAACTCATCTGAAAATGGTCGCTGCCATATCAGGTGTCGAAAGCACCGAGCTTGGCGGTTTTTCCTATTATTCAAATATATGTATTTGATGAAGCCTAACACCAACTGCAACAAGATAGGCGACCCTAAAGCTTGCACACTGTAAAAATCAGCCTTGGTGAACTTTACATTTAAGACGAGGCTGTATCGTTATTCTCAAAATCATTTTCACCTGAACCTGTTACACTAAGGATGAGGAAGACGCTAACTTTGTGCAGATTCAACAGTGGATAGTTAAAATGAAATTTGTTTGAACTCGATGCCTCTCTGACACGCAATGATGCAAGCGATCTATATCTGGTGGGGTAATTCTGGATTTGTCTGCTTGTTTTTCGTTTTTGTCAGTGTATTTTGTTTGTCAAACTCACCAAAAAGAAAATATTTTAACTGGTTCTGTTTCAGCTTAAGCAATTTGATATATCAATGGTCTTTATTTAGTACTCTTAGGCCATTGGCCCATAATACTCGACAATATTATGTAAAGAATAAAAACTGACAGGAAGAACGGAAAGTTAATAATTTCACATATCATTAATTTCTTTTCTTAATTTCATTGCATGGTAAGTAAAAGCCACTAGGCATTGCTGTGTGTTTACATCAGTTGACTTCATTAATTTGAGAAAAATCCTTTCGATAGGTAGATTAAGATAGATAGCAGGGATATATTTCTGCCTAAAACAATGAAAAAAGGACAAATCATAAGAAAATGACATTCGTTTTCAGTTTCATTTCCTTCACATAACAAACAAAGTCGTTCATTTCTATCTATTTTATGTTTTCTATCGGTTTCTATTAACAAAAAATGTGAAGAACAACGCAGATGAGCTAACATTTGGGCATGTGCAGCGATTCTAACAGAGGATAGATATTTTTCTACTTCAAGAGAAGATTTATACCTTCTATAAAAGGACAAAGTGTCGAGTGCACAGACTTCACTACGCCAATTTATGTACAAATAATGTTTACAATTATTTACAAATGTTTCCATGAAGTTTTTTAGCTCCCATAGCCATATGTATATATGGCAATGGAAGCTATTCTTATAGGCTAGGAAAATGTCTGTATGTATGTATGTCTGTATGTCTGTCCGTCAAGTCTCAATCGTTAATAATGTATTAGAGTGTATCAATGTTCCACTCTGAGCTTGTAAATCCCGATATTTCGAAGGGACTAAGCCCTTCTTCTTCATTGGGTCCACTACAGTCACTAATCTAGAACTGCCACTGTCAAGTTCAAAACTCCTTGCATGACAAAAGAAGAAATATGTAACAATTATGTAACAGTTTCTGGTGCCTGTCCATGCCCTCTGGTGGGGGTGGCAGCCTATTTTTTTCTGTTGATTCCGTTGTTTATTGTGTCCAGTTTTTTAATCCAAAATGATTCTCTTAATTGTCTATAAATTTTGTTATTTCGATGCTGTTTTTCTATACCCGTCACTCGGAAATTATTTATTGTATGGGGCTTCTCATTGAAGTGTATCGGTACAGGTTCAGTTTGGTTGTTGTTTCTGATAAGTGAAAGATGGTTTTGTATGCGGTTGTCCGTCAACATCAAAAACTCCAAAACCGCTGTACATTTCATCTTGATATTTAGTGTGTACATGGATGATGGGCTGTAGATGAGATTTTGTTCAAATGAAGTTGTCATTGCCAAAAATATGCAAATTAAGTGAAAAAATGTAAAAACATGTCAAAATTGAAAAAACTCAATAATCACTGAGCAGATTACATGAAAAATTAGCATGTAAGTACTTTGGGCTGACATGAAATGATTGTGCGCATCTTGGGTCAGTATCTTGGACTTGCTATTTTTCATGATTTTTTTTGTAATTTTCTCCCATTTTTGGTCAAAAAATCTCCTGCTCTGAAACCACAAGTCCGATTGATTTGAAACTTGGTATGGACGTGCATAGGAGTGACCTTTCCCAAATTCTGGCAAATCGTGGTGAAATTTGCATATTTTTAGTTTACACGTCCATAGACTCCCATGTATAAGGCAGATCTCCATAGACTCCCATGTATAAGGCCACGAAAAATAAAAATTTAGTTTCTCATCGTATTAATATTGCAAAAAAGGATGCAGTGACACAATTTTTAGTCCCCACAGATGAAGTCCAGTGGGCTTATAGATTGGGTCATGTCCGTCTGTTCGTCAATCCGTGAGTCCATCCGATATCTCGGATATTTTGACAAAATGTCATGTGACCTCGATGACCTTTGACCTCAAATATACATATTTGTCCATAACTCAGTAACCACAAGTGCTACCACCCTTCATATATGGTAAGATGGGACACCTTATGACGCCACATATTGTACCTCATTAATTATGCACATATCTAATTTTGAGCGAGCCAATAGAGCTAGAGGTCTGATTTTTGGTATATAGGGATAACTTAGCAAAACAATTTTTGACAAAATGTCACGTGACCTCGGTGACCTTTGACCTCAAATGTACATATTTGTCCATAACTCAGTAACCACAAGTGCTACAGCCTTTATGTATGGTATGATGGGAGAGCTTATGACGCCACATATTGTACTCCATTACTTATGCTTAAATATAATTTTGAGCGAGCCAATAGAGCTAGAGGTCTGATTTTCGGTATATAGGGATAACTTAGCAATACAATTTTTTTGACAAAATGTCACGTGACCTCGGTGACCTTTGACCTCAAATATACATATTGTCCATAACTCAGTAACCACAAGTGCTACAGCCTTCATGTATGGTATGATGGGACAGCTTATGACGCCACATATTGTACCTCATTAATTATGCACATATCTAATTTTGAGCGAGCCAATAGAGCTAGAGGTCTGATTTTTGGTATATAGGGATAACTTAGCAAAACAATTTTTTTGACAAAATGTCACGTGACCTCGGTGACCTTTGACCTCAAATATACATATTTTTCCATAACTCGGTAACCACAAGTGCTACACCCTTCGTGTTTGGTATGATTGGACACCTTATGACGCCACATACTGTACCTCAATAATTATGCGCATATCTCATTCTGAGCGAGCCAATAGAGCTGGATGTCTGATTTTTGGTATATAGGGATAACTATAGGAGAGAAATTTTTGACCAAATGTCATGTGACCTCGATGACCTTTTACCTAAAATATATGTTTATGTCAATAAATAAGTAACCACAAGTGCTATGTCCTTTGTATTTAGTAGGATGGGAGACCTTATGACAACACACGCTTTACCTCATTAATTATGTACACATAATTCTGGGCAAGCGAATAGAGCTAGAGATCTGATTTTTTGCATATAGGGATTAATTAGCAATATAATTTTTGTTTTCAAAATGTCATGTGACCTCGATGACCTTTGACCTTGATTATACATATATATATATGCATATTTCAGTAACCACAAGTTCTATACCCTCCAATTTTGACAGGATATTAGACGTTAAGATGTCACATCTTTTACTCATTTATAATGCGCATATGTATTTCTTGGCTGGCCAATACTGCTAGAGGTCTGATCTTTTTTTCCGATTTAGAACCATAACTTAGACATGCCTCATGTGTTCAAATTGGGAACAACGACATAGACCTATGTGCCCATAGATCTCAACATATACACTCCGGTGATACTTCTTAATGACCACATTTTCCTGCCCCATCAAGACTAATACTCCTATTACAAGTGGGGACTATGTCATTGTAAATGACTTGTTGCGTTAATGGTTGTATCACAGTATTCGATATATCTAATTCTGTATTTTTTCCATTTTATATTCTGAATAATTACATTAAACATATTTCACTGTCTCCAGTACATTTCATTTAAGTATTTTCACTTCATGCACTTTATCCCTTTCACACATGTTCAAATATCTGACCAGAGAACAAACACTAAATAGTCCAGGATGGGAGCTACAGTGTCATTGACGCTATTTTTACATCTTTAACTTCTTGCCTTTCCCAGAGATCTTGCAAATTACTTAAATATCAAAGATTTTTAACATTTCTCTCCGAAGTTTGTCTTGACCGTACACCTGAATTTTCAGTAACATACAACATCTCATAACATTTCTTTAGATATCTGTTTCGGGATTTGATCAGTTTGAGTTAATTAGCTTTAACAAACTGACAGCCTGCTTATCACTTTTTTGTCTCGGAGGGAGGATTCAAATAGTCTGAAAATTTAAAACTATACATTATTATATAATTGTTTGTATTACAGGCTAATTTGCATGACTATAAGATTGTGGCCAGCTGTATAATGAATAATTCAACATTAAAAACTATCTCATTTCTTATGCTATTAACACACTCAAGTAGTATCTCTTTCACACTTATTCCACTTATTCTTATACTTCAGAATATTCAAAAACGTCCGTTGCAAAAACGTCTTGTCAGCAAGATTAACCATCAAGGGGAAGCAATGTGCTGAAAACATGAGTCAGACAGCAACCTAGACTGAAAAAGGAAAATATCTCATCCAAGATTATGACAAGACTTTTATATGGAAAGAACATGAAGAAAGTCTTTGGATGGTGAAGAAATGACATTTGTTTGTGAAGTATGTGGCAAGCGTTTTACACAGAACGAAGACATGAAATACCACACACTGATTAATATGTGTAAACAGCAGTTTGTCTGCAAAGAATGCGGTAAAGGCTTTCAAAGCAGTAGCTCTCTAAAAATCCACATCAGGACACATACAAATGAAAAGCCATTTGTCTGCAAAGTGTGTGGGAAGGGTTTTGCAACCAGTGGACATCACATCACATCAGGAAACATACAAATGAAAAGCCGTTCATCTGCCAAATGTGTGGGAAGGGTTTTAAACACAGTGGACATCTAAAAATTCACATCAGGACACATACAAATGAAAAGCCATTTGTCTGCAAAGAATGTGGGAATAGTTTTTCACAGACTGGAATTCTAAAATTAAACATGAGGACACATACAAAGGAAAAGCCATTCATCTGCAAAGTATGTGGAAAGGGATTTACAACGAGTGGAAATCTAAAAGTTCACATCAGGACACATACAAATGAAAAGCCATTTGTCTGCAAAGTGTGTGGGAAGGGTTTTGCAACGAGTGGAACTCTAAAAGTTCACATCAGGAAACATACAAATGAAAAGCCGTTCATCTGTCAAATATGTGGGAAGGGTTTTAAACACAGTGGACATCTAAAAATTCACACGAGGACACATACAAATGAAAAGCCATTTGTGTGCAGAGTGTGTGGGAATAGTTTTTCACAGAATGGAAATCTAAAATTACACACGAGGACACATACAAAGGAAAAGCCATTCGTCTGCAAAGTGTGTGGAAAGGGATTTACAACGATTGGAAATCTAAAAGTTCACATCAGGACACATACAAAGGAAAAGCCATTCGTCTGCAAAGTATGTGGAAAGGGATTTACAACGAGTGGATATCTAAAAGTTCACATGAGGACACATACAAATGAAAAACCATTTGTCTGCAAAGTGTGTGGGAAGGGTTTTACATCGAGTGGAGGACTAAAAGTTCACATCAGGACACATACAGAGGAAAAGCCATTTGTCTGTAAAGTGTGTGGAAAGGGATTTACAACGATTGGAAATCTAAAAGTTCACATCAGGACACATACAAATGAAAAACCATTTGTCTGCAAAGTGTGTGGGAAGGGTTTTGCAACGAGTGAAAAACTAAATGTTCACATGAGGACACATACAAAGGAAAAGCCATTCGTCTGCAAAGTGTGTGGGAAGAGTTTTGCACATTTGGATACGTAAAAGTTCACATGAGGACCCATACAAGGAAAAGCCATTTGTCTGCAAAGTGTGTGGTAAGAGTTTTGCACATTTTGGATACGTAAAAGTTCACATGAGGACACATACAAAGGAAAAGCCATTTGTCTGCAAAGTGTGTGGGAAGGGTTTTTCAATGAGTGGAGGACTAAAATTCACATGAGGACACATACAAAGGAAAAGCCATTTGTCTGCAAAGTGTGTGGGAAGGGTTTTTCAATGAGTGGAGGACTAAAAGTTCACATGAGGACACATACAAATGAAAAGCCATTTGTCTGCAAAGCCTGTGGGAAGGTTTTGCAACGAGTGAAAAACTAAATGTTCACATGAGGACACATACAAATGAAAAACCATTTGTCTGCAAATGTGTGGGAAGGGTTTTGCAACGAGTGAAAAACTAAATGTTCACATGAGGAGATATACAAAGGAAAAGCCATTTGCCTGCAAAGTGTGTGGGAAGGGTTTTATAACTAGTGGTGTTCTAAAAATTCACATGAGGGCACATACAAAGGAAAAACCATTTGTGTGCAAAGTGTGTGCGAAGGGTTTTGCAACGAGTGGAGGACTAAAAGTTCACATGAGGGCACATACAAAAGATAAGTATTATAATTTGTCTGCAAAGTATGTGGTAAAAGGTTCGCACAGTGTGGACATCTAAATGTTCTCATCAAGACACACTGATACAAATAAAAAGCCATTTGTCTGCAAAGTGTGTGGGAAGGTTTTTGCAATGATTGGCTATCTAAAATTTCACACAAGGACACATACTAATGAAACTCCTTTTGTCTGCAAAGTATGTGGTAAGAGTTTTACACAGAGTAGAACTTGGAAAGATCACATCAGGACACATACAAGTTAAAAGCCATTTGACTGCAAAATGCTTAGGAAGGGTTTTACTGCGAGTCGAAACGTTTAAGTTAATAGGAGTTAGGATATAAATTATAATCCATTTGTCTGCAAAGTTTATGGTAAAAGGTTTTCAAATAGTGGAAGCCTCTTATATCACATGAGTACTCACAGAAAATGAACAATTTGTTCAAAAAACTTGATGGTAAGAAGTGAAAAGTCATTCTCTACAAAATGCTAGGTAAGAAATTGATAGAGTTGTTGTTGTAAGTGATACATTAGGATCAGGGTTACCTAAGATAGTGTAGCTTTTGAATTAAAATGACAGACTTGACTCCGTGCAGGATAGCTTGGGTAGGGAAACGATAGCTGCTGAAATGGAATCCGTGAGCTTTGTCATCTAAAATGATAGCTTTGAGCATATTTTGATGTCGAGGGCGTAAAACAAGATGACTGGCAGCAAAAGCAGTGGTAGCGGCGGTAAATATTTTACTTGTTTTCTACAAAAAATTACCACGTTGTGTTTTGTGTAAGACAAATTGTTTTGTGAATCCTGTTCAGTAAGGTTCAGGTTGAATTATACTTCTGTAAAGTTCCAGAGTTGGTAAAGGCTCATCAAGATTTCAAAGTTAGCTTCAGATAAACTTTGGGAAGTCTTAACTCTGGAAAACAGACATTGCCTACATTAATAACGTATACTTCTTTACAATATCATATACATTCTAATCCATGTACATGTATTAGAATAGGACGTAACGATAGCCTGTTGAGTGATTTCTCTGCAAGTTTTGTAAAATGGTGCAGAAACTTTACAGAAGTGTTATCGAACCTGAACCTCACTGAATGCGGCGTCTTACACAACACAACACGATAAATTTTGTTGAAAACGGGTAAAACATTTACCGTCGCTACCACTGCTGTTGCTGTCAGCCATCTTGTTTTATGTTCAAAGCTATCTTTTTAGATGACCAAGCTTACGGATTCTATTCTATCAACTATCGTTTCCCTACCCAAGCTATCCTGCATGGTGTCAAGGCTGTGATTTTCATTCAAAAGCTACACCCCTGAGGATGTACCAGCCCAATAAGAAGAGTACATATCTAGTAGTGCGACTGTGGGAATTGTTTAGCTCATATGATGGTAGGTGTAGCATGACTTCCGTTATTTGTTCTTTTGTCTCTCATCCTCTGTCAGCTATGCTCTCCTTCATAGAAACTATAATTAATGGTAATGTGCATATTGAATGAATTTATGCACTACACACTATCTAAAGAATTACTCCCAAATTTCATGAAGCCATCCATACACTCGGACTGTTCTTTATGCTAATCATGCTAAAATTCAGTAGGTATGGTCGATATGCATGCATGCATGCAGTTAGGTAGGTAGGTAGGAAGGTGTGTATGTATGCTTATAAGCTTGTCTATTTGTGTATATGAATGTATGTTTTTATGTCCACAGAATCTCAGACAGCCCTGTGTGTACTACATCTGTATTTTTGTGTAAAATATTGTGTTATGTGTTGAAACACTCCTACAGTTGAAATGAAAATTGGAAGTGTCCAAAAATATGTAAAGACTTGAAAAATGTAAAAATGATAAAATATATAGAATTTAGTTACCTGTGGTCAGATCGCAATAACATTTCACATTTCGTAGTGTAGTTGATAGTTGATTTGTATTTTATGTGAATTTTGTTGATTTTGTAGAAATGTTAAATTTTGAACTTTTTGGAAAGATATTGAGATTTTCCATCTTAGTGAAAGTTTTTGTGACATGATCCACTAAAGAATTTCTTTTCAGGTCTTTACTGATGTTCTCATTCATTCTTTTTACAATTCATGATAAATAGCAAATAGTACTGCAATTTTTTTTATTATACCTGGTATTAAACACACTGTTATATTCATTAATCACTCGTTGCAGTTATTGAAAGTTTGTCATGAAGGTTCAATTGAAGAGATTCAGTGTTTTCTTTTCATATTTACATATCACATCAAAGTTTTTAATATTTCATTTTATTCACTGATGGTGATTATTATTTTACGTCCTTAAAATATGTGTACATAATTTTTATTACGGAATACCAATACGACATTGGAACAGATGCATTTAGCAGATGATGTACACACCTCCTAGGTCGGTTAAAATTCAGAAGTTAGGAAAGAAGTGTTGACTTTCCAGCTCAGTGAATTTTGTACATTTTCAACTGGATTCGAACTTACAACACACCGCACCCATTCACCTAAGGCCGACATCACAGTCAGATCCGTTCGGCCAAATCCCCTACCCTTAAAGAAGATTACTAATGGTTTAGTAAGGAATTTAAGTTGTTACAATTATTCTGGCTGCGACCCCTCCACACACTGTAGATTTCATGAAGGATTTGCACAAACATACTTGCCATCACACATAGCAAACAAACTCGATCAAAACGATGACTACATTTTAACAGGAGGCACAGATTCCCTTGCTACCTTTGTGTAATGCACTGAGAAAATTTACCATCGGACATGAACTCTCAACTTGACGTAATACTTTTAAACTTAGACAATCGTAAAAATCACTCGGTTTTCTTCTAACCTCTGGAAACGATGGTTAGGTAAATGAGATAATATGCTGCAATTTTTACACTAAGTCCGCCAGACAAACGTAGCAGAGTGTAGAGTGCATTAGGCCGTCTAGTGTGCTGAACACCATGAAGTTTTGTAGGTTGGGCAGCATACCTTAGTGAAACCATAATATGGTCTTTTTGAACAACTGAAATGCATTTTGGGATGTGTAAAGGGATTGTTATGCCAATAAGAATGCAATGCCAGCCTTTACACGAAGAGGATTGTGGGATAGTATATTATGCCAAGGCATATAGCAAGACCCCTGCATATGAATTTACGATTTAAGTCTTTACTCACATGTTTACATGAACTTAGGTTAATTGAATACAAATGAGATCAGATTATTTCTTAACGTATTTATATCTACCGCTCATGATGCACATTCAGTGCCATCACGTAGCGCCAAGGCCTTCAACATTCAACTGATAATTTCTGACCTCTATGTTAACACAAGTGTCATTCATTACAGAGTGCATTGTCCTGTTTCAACAAAAAGCTGTGTATATACTGACTGCCTCGTATAACTTTGACCTTAAGGATGATAAATACCTTTTAGACACTTTCAGATTTTTATTTTTTCTCAATTTAAGATGTCCCAAACCCTAATAAAGTATATATTTTCTGAAAGCCCTGATATAGAGAAATCTGACCAAACACAGTACACGGTCATTATTTGCATAAGAGTCACGTGACAAGCGTTTTGCTGAACCTTACAAACAACGGTTTTCCCCTCCTTTAGCAATCCATAGACTTTAAAAACGGACACGCTGCAAGCTTTCCGGTTGAAATTTGTTTATTGACAAGCCTTGACAATATCCTTCAAATCTGTGTCTTCGATTTTTTCTCTTCGTCTCCATTCAAATTATATGGCGTGGCAATTACAATTCCTTGAAAAGCACCTTAGTCTAACATCATCAAGAGCGCATAACAATAACCAGAAATGCATACAAAGGAAATCCATGATACGGATTTTGAGTTCATTATGTTTCCAATGGTCAGTGTGAATTTCAAGCAGAAGGTGTTTGGGAGCGCGAATTGACGAGATGCCAAAGAAGGCTATGTCATTCACACATTGAATTCGAGGAAAAAAAACGCACAAAACCTGTTTTGTTACTTCGACGCCACGGCATTAGATAATTAAATGTGTATTAACCTAAACGCGGGCATATTTTGTTACTTAGTGATAATGTCGATCGGGAATGACAGTTGTTCAAAGAAAACGTCCGAGGAAAATAAAATAAATAGCGGAAAACTACCGATTTTTGGAGCCTTCGTTTCGGCACGTCGCTACAGCAAATGGCTTCATCGGGTGAAAACAATGACGTCAGCAGTCATTAATGATATCGGGCGTGTCCTAAATTCGTATGTAAATAAGCTTGTCTGCGTTCTCTAGATAAACACTGCGACGCGACATAGACTTGATACTATCGGACTAATTGTTTATTGTTCACAAGTTGTGAGAAGTAATCTAATAAATGACGAAAAAGACGTCAAGCAACGAGGAGAGGTCGACGTATTATTTCGCGCACATTTTCTGGGAAATACAAGTTCGTGGGGAATTGTCGTCCGATCGACTGTCAAATTGCATCACATCGCAACCATTCCCAAAATAAAACGACACTGAAACCCTTGGTGAGGTACTTGGATGTAATCTTTATTCACTGTGATTACGTTCAGATGCACTGACGACGGTGCATAATAAGCTTACCATGCCAACGATACCGAGTTTGACCGATGTGTAAAACCACGGTCCCTCCACGTTGAGGGACTGTGGTAAAACACAATCACTGCATCAGAAAAAAGATGTTTTTTGGGGGTTCCGATTAGTTCGGAGCAGGAACAATTTTGGATGTCAGACTTTATCAGGTATACAAAATATAATCAGAAATGGACATAATGTTTTGGTGTTCGGCATCATACGTTGGGATTCTGGGAACACTTTTTGAATGTCAGACATAGTATTGACCGACATTATATACCAGAAAAAGTCGAGTTTTCCTGTTGTTTTTTTCCGGCCCTAATTTCATTCGGAGCAGGATCGAAGAACTTTGAGTGTGGAACTTTGTTGCGTGTCGACTCACATGTAAAATGTTAACAGAAGTGGACGTATACTTTTTGGTTTTCGGTCGTAATATTAAGTTTGATGGAGAACAGTTTCTGTTATCTTACAGTACTTCTATCGGGTATGGACAGACGTGAAACATACTGGTAAAACACGTAGTTTTTGGCCGCAATGCGTTTTCAGCGGAAATAGTTCTGTATGTCGAAAACTGACTTATTGGACTAGGCTTCGGAGGGACTGTGCTTCAACAAACATTATTGTTACGGTTTATTGTTGACAGATGGGTGTTATACTGTTTTTTTCGAGAAGCCCAACAACGTCACTATGTAAATTAGCCAACGTTGTGTCACTCAAGATGGAATATGCAAATAACGATGCAAATGTGTTCATGATGTTTACAAAAGCTACCCCATTTGACATGGGATAGCCATGTGCATTTGTTTTGATTTTTAAAAATCGTGAATTACACTGAAACCATTACTTATCTGGAACTAGCGACACATCTCAATGATTAGCCTAGGATCCTATTCGTCGGCTTGCCTTTGTACCTCCGACCCAGGTACGGAGGCAGCGGACGAATAGGATTCTAGGCTGTTCAATGATAGGTCTTACTTTGAGGCGTATTCTCAGAGAATTTTGAAAATTCGACTGGAAAATGACCGATTTGGTATTTATCATCCCTAATTACCCTTATTGTCATGAAAATTACCTACCCTTTTGTCCCTCCCGGCGACATAGAATCCCATCAGCTCGCCCATTCAGTCCCTCAAACCCGTTGGCAACCCCTTAAAAATAATGACACAGTCCGCTTTGTGCTTCTGTGGCAGCATATATGGCCCAAAGATCCTGGCAAACACACTGTTGCATATGTTACCCACACTTTCCTCGGGTAGTCATAATAGAAGGAGCCGTAAACGGTACTCTGGCCAATTTAGACTAGTAAAACGTCTGCCGGTCATCAACACATCGAGTATTGTGTCATGAAATCGGCAATTAAGAACTATTCCATTTGAAGACATATTCTGTGCAGCGAAACAGAGCGAGACATCAGTAAGGTACATAATGTTGGGGGTTTTTTTTTGTTTTGTTTGTTTTTTGGTTTTTTTTTTTTAACTATTTCATTGCTATTGGGTTGTCTTCCAAACGTGAATAGAGCCTCACCGATTCAAACGGAGCAATGTTGTTTCAAACAGGACCAAAATAAGTTTGGCGACAATGACACTGAACCTACGACATTGTATTCAGAAAAGGGCAGCCAAAGAGGTTATGGAGTTGTGCATAGGATTAATGTCATACTCTTCCAAATTGAAATTAATAATTCACGATCTAGATACAATAGCGTCTTTGGACGCCAGCAATCCCGCGCAATTCCACTCAGTTTGGACTTATAACAATGCTGGCGCTACGAAATAACCACCAACACAATGATGAGATGGAGCGAAAGGCCAAGTATCCTTGACGTTTTAATGAAATATGAAAAATGAGAAAGCAAGAAAAATTCCTTGCCAGTTTCCTAGATTTGAGAGAAAACTACAGAACAACCCCAAACAATGGAGGTCAAAGGTCAACTGGCGAGGAAAAATTTACACAACAGTAAAACACTGGAGAAAAGGCACACATTAATCTACCACAAAGGTGTGGGCCTCAAAAACGCCAACACCAACCTATGACTAGCAATGGAGGTTGGAGGGGTGGAGGCCGGAGGATAAAATTGTTGGAAAAACCAAACTGCAAGCTGCTTGTTTGGCGGTGTGATCGAAAAGAGGCAGGTCAATGTTGTGAGCCCCCTCTAAGACACTAATGAATGGAACTCTATTTGCCGTAGAGGGCAGTCTACCCTTGAAAATATGAAAACTACAACTGCATGTATATAAATCCCATTATCTTTCTATAATCGTGGTTTTATATCCCTGCATTTAAACTAAAACACTTCTGGTCATTTTGCTCTGTTTGTGGGAGATAAATAATCACCAAAACAATGATGAGATGGAGCGAAAGGCCAAGTATCCTTGACGTTTTAATGAAATATGAAAAAAGAGAAAGCAAGAAAAATTCCTCGCCAGTTTCCTAGATTTGAGAGAAAACTACAGAACAACCCCAAACAATGGAGGTCACAGGTCAAAGGTCAACTGGCGAGGAAAAATTTACACAACAGTAAAACACTGGAGAAAAGGCACATATTAATCTACCACAAAGGTGTGGGCCTCAAAAACGCCACAAGCCACACATCGTAGGGCCGCCCCACCCAAAATGACCAGAAGCAAAGGTAAAACCTGATGAAATTACAAAACTGGTTAACGCAATTCAAGAAAACGTAACTATTTTGGTAAACAACAATGCTAAAAATCTAAGTATGGTGGCCCCCATCTCGCTTATGTAGAAATGAGGGAAGGATCAAACCAGGAATGGCAACCATATATAGCGGCCAATGCCTGTCCTATATATGAGTGCAGAGCACCAATTTCCCTTTTTCTGTTCAACAAGTCATTGACAATGACATAATCCCCTCATGTTAATAGGTACTTTAACTCCCTTCCTGTCAAGTCCATATTTCAACACTAGGTCAAGATGGTTAAAATTAATGAAATACATATTCCATAGGTGTCTTTTAACATAATACTGTACATTTGAAGGCTGTTGAAAACAAAAAAAAAACTGTTAACTTGATGATACTTATTTATTTATTTGATTTATCTTATTTGATTTATTTATTTATTTTTTATTTGACTAAAGATGCTATAACAGACCAAGCCAAGTGAGTGAAAAAACGTCGTGTTTTGGCTCAAAACCCCTTTATACTGACTTGGCTGATGGGGAATTGATGCTGTCTGGCAGGAAAAGGGTTAATTACAAGTCCTCTGAGAGGACTACTGTAAGCTGCCATACTAATAATGGTCATTTAAATGAATCAAATAGTATCTAATCAACAGGATGCTGCCAAACATTTTTGCATCCTATACTAACACTGACAGATTATCACCGGTACCACATTTCATAAAGTTTGATACAGTACTTTGGACATTAACCCTAAAAACAAAATCCATTATGTAAATGCAAACTACCCATTAATTTATAAAAATGTATGATACCACTAAGTGCCAATGAACTGTATTAACAACACTATGAGATCAAAATCTGTACCAAGTTTATTAACGCAGTATTTGTGAATATATCACTAGAATTAGGAAAGTTCATTACATATACAATCACCAATTGATTAACTTGACACTGATAAATGTCTTTTTCACTGTTAAAGCAATTTGAGCTCAACATCTGTACAAAGTTTAATGAAATTTGATGAACTATTTCTTGACATATCAGCCTAATTACCAAAATCCATTAAATATGCAAATAAGCAATTAATTGATAAGAAACTGCTACATATCTTTGCACGGTATTTGACCGCTGATACAGCATTATTGGACATATGACAATAATTATGAAAGTTCATTAAATATGTAAAAAAGAAATGAAACTCCTTAATGTGTTCACAAACTATTATGATGCTGACGGATCAACATCTGCTCCACATTTCATAAAATTTAAAAGTATTTCTGGAGATAGCCCACTAAGAAGGAAAAGGAACGAAATATGCAAATTAGCAATTAATTAACATGATACTGCTAAGTATCTTTGTACACTATTGTAGGGCTATGTGCTAAAGATTTCGATCATTTGTTTCATTAAATCTGCTGCAGTAAATTCTGGACATCACCGTATATTCTAGACATCACCCTAATTGCAAAAATTCATCAAATATGCAAAATGCCAATTAATTGATGCAATACTGACATATGTCGTTGACTGATATTAGAACTCTCTGTGAAAATAACCTGCACAAAGTTTCATCAAATTTGGCACAGTTGTACCAAAAACAGTGCTCTCATCCAGAATTATGCAAATTAGCACTAATTATGCATGCCACACCAATATAAATTGACATGCATATGTATGCTACAGTGTAGTATCCCTGTACCAAGTATAAAAAGAATTGGCACAGGCATATCTCAGATATCTGCACTCATGAGCCCCTATGCATGGACACAGCACTAATATTAATTTCATCCTTGAACCCCTGTGGATTATACCTGGGGACCCTGTGGATGGATATCGAATACAGGAAAGAAAACGGCTGTCACAAAGCCATTTTTGATTAAATCATTACAAAAAACGGCGTGCATATATATGTGAAAAGGAAAAAAAATGTACTAACTTTCAATGCTATCGCGCCCGGCATCGCTGAGAAATTTACATGAACGAATGCACAGTCATCAAATATAAGAAACAAAATGGCTGCCACACAGCCATTTTAGACCGGATACAAACAAAATTCAATGTGCAAATGTATAACATATAGAGCAATCTATGTACTAAAGATGTGCTGTGAAATAACAACGTCCTATGTCCAACGCCCCTGGGAAGCAGAAAAGTGGGCCAGGCTCCACTCCCCTAAAAGGGAAAAAAATCCCACACATAGCCTGTACATGGCAAATGTCAGCCACATCAATCTTCTGAAATGAAATAACAAATGCTGTGCCCGCCCTGCTATGCTTAAAATTGAAAAGAGTTAATATCATTGACTGAGGTTCACCTGAAGTTCCCGAAACTGCAACATATTGAGCCGAATGACACCACCTATATCGTGCTTATTCTTAGTGGTGATTTCCCCAATCCTGAGGAATCCATAGAAGGCTGTTAGAAACATTGCTCTGAATAAACAACACTGATAAGCTGATGTAATAACATCTGGAATGGTCTTAACTAGAAAATGCAAAATATCGCGTGTGATAGGAGACGAGTACCCAGTTTATGCTCTAATGTGCGATATAAATGAACCAGTTTGTGTACCATAAAAGAATTGGTTAGTTCTGAAAAAACCTGCATGACTGTTCGCGACATAATGGCTGCTAATGCACTGGTATCGGTGTGAGTCCAAGAAGTGACACTAGGCGTTCAAACTGCAGCAACAAGTTGTTCGCTATGTTGACTGGTACTGGGAACTTGTAGGAATTCTTGAATAGGTTCAGCTGCATGTGGAGGATTGACCGATGCTCTCACAGGGACAGCAAATGTTCTTGTTGATGAAACCCTGCGTTAAGCTGTAGCTGCTCTGGTGGCCGATGCTTTTCGCTTCGGTGGCATGCTGTTGATAAAGGGCAATACTAACAGCAAGTAAAGTGGACTAGACCTTTGGCCCTATTGGCTAATGATAACAATAGCCATGCCAGCATAGGGAAGAAAAATAAAATAACGCTTGCACTGCATAATAAAATGTAAAAAATGTAAACCCTTCACCCTGGTAACACATTAATTTAAGTACAAAGAAAATAAAATAACCACTGCATAAATTAAACAGTGCACGTGGCTACAAATAAACCAACCCTTGAAACAGAAGGTAAATCCAACCAATAATTTCGGTAAACCACTCTCCCCTGACAAGGTATGTGAGAGGGTACAAAAACAGCACTAGTGCAAATGGCAACCAAAATGGTTACCGGGTAAGATATTGCACTAATCATGCTGTAAAAAGGGAATATACCTTCATAGGGTAATTAAAACTATGCAAATAAAAATGCTTACATAAGTAATACGTAATAAGGTATATACAACCAAAATTAATACATGATAGTAAAACCACTCTGTCATGACGAGATATGTCAGTGTGAGTGGCAACAAAAACAACTAAAAAAAGCCCAATATACATGTACGCAAGGCTGAAAAGTGTAAACGAATGTACGGAAACTGATAACACCGACACTACTGGCAGTACTGCACCATCAAAACACGCTTAAATTAACCGTAATAATTTAAGAACTGCCCCCCCCCGTAAGCTCCTATAATAAGCAGACGTTCGTATGCCCTTGTTGATGATAGATGGCGCTTTAAAAAGCAGAGAACGTACCATGGGCCAAAATTCCCTCATGGGTCATAATTGCCCAATTTACCTTACCTGATCTCGCCAAGTGCGCTAAAATGAACCCCATCGGCGCAGAAAATCTGTGCACACTTGCTAAAACACGCTTGTGTTTCCAGAAATGCCCAAAGGCGAAGCCTTCTAACTCGGCCTCTAAGAAAGTGTTCAACAGTGAGACACGCTCGTTAAAAACGGCTACTACATGATGTGATGCGCGGGAAAATCTGGCAAACAAAAATAAACTTGACGTCCATGTAATCGAGCAAATCTCCACGAAATGCAACAGACTTGAGCCGGCAATAGCTGCTGAAAGTTATGACAAATCAATTGCACCTAGCTGTAAAACAACCACACTGGGTTAAAACACTGGACGACATGTAAATCAAAACCCCGTACATTATTCACCGTACGGCCTCCGATGCCGTGTAGCTGTATTTCTGCAGAACTGCACATGTTGAATGACTGCGGCATAGGACGTGCGTTACGCGGTAATGACATAGACGCCTCGCCTCGCCTCGCCACGAAAGAATGACCTAAAATTAACACCTTTGGCTTCATACTGATTACCAAAAACATGTGCCTGGATGCCCAGCACTTATATAAGGGTAGGACCCCTACGACAAAAAGAGAGCTTGCCTGAAAAATGTAGAAACGAGGATAAAATTGTTGGAAAAACCAAACTACCAGCTGCTTGTTTGGCGGTGTGATCGAAAAGAGGCAGGGCAATGTTGTGACTCCACCTCTAAGGCACTAATGAATGGAAGTCTATTTGCCCTAGAGGGCAGTCTACCCTTGAAATTATGAAAACTACAACTGCATGTATATAAATCCGATTATCTTTCTATAATCGTGGTTAAAATGAATATTTTAATTATATAAGCCTTGTTTGTTTATATGTGTGGCTATGAATTTACCTTCGGTATCTCTGTATACTATTTCACAGAAAATAGTCCGCATCTGTTAGTTTCCTTCCTTATCCCCTCAATGAATTTGTTCTACAAATCTCTAACACGGAGGCTTATTACCACCCTTATCAGCAGGTCATAAGGTAAAGACGAGCTTTGAAAATGCTAAACCTAGAGTCCTTGATTTTGATAGTACTGCCACTAGCTATGTTTATTGCTGTTGTCGTTTTTGTTGTTGTTCTTGTTGTTGTTGCTGTCGTTGGCATACACAGACGGATTCCTGACAGGACAAATGATAAGCTCTGGTAGCATAAGTCCTAGTCCCTATTTCAAGGCCATGATACATGGGACCATGGGTCATACCCCTCATCATCGGTTACAATACTCAGTAAAGTTGTTGGATAAACAAAATAATAAAAATAATTTTAACTTTTTATGACTAATTCAGCTATTTCCATGATTGCTGTTAAAGTTCGGAAAGTCTACAACCAAAGTAAACAATATTTTTTACCATATATATAGTAAATATTCCTCCACAAGAAGGCTATTATCTATGGTATGACCTCAATCTTGGCTGTTGCTTAGCGACAAGCGTAAACCGACAGTATAACGGCCTGTGTGAAACAACGACTCCGTTGAAACCCGATTTTGTTGACTTTCGTCACAAAATTAATTTCCCGTTTTGTGTATTTGCAGTTAGAATTACTTGTGCTCTGAACTTTACATAAATAGGTGTTTTATGGAATTTTAGCTTTATTTTATCCTGTGCAGTCTGGGCCTAGATTAGTGTACGCTGTTGAACTGAGTTTAACAAAAATACTTTATCTGGCTAATAGCCTTCGCGTAAAAATATTTACTATATTAAGTAAGTTATCGAACTGCCTTATGTAACCAATGTCCTTGTGCTTCAGTAACACCTGCAATAAGATGACACACCCTATGTATTGTGGTGTGGAAAGTATTCATGAAAAAACGTATTTTACTTAAAGAAACCGTGTGTTCGTACAAGAAGATTATGCGAGCATTATAGTACTGCAGTAAGATGGCATTAAAATGATAGCTTTTAATCTTTTTTTTATTCCCAAGCGCGTTGGATAGAAAATGTTAAGTTTGAACGTGACTGTCGAAATTGTAAAGACTTAATGTAGCAAATCATGATATTCAATAAATTGCTTAGCTTTCGAGAAAAATGAAGGCTTCACTATTGTCTAGAGATCATAGTGCACACGGAACGGTACAAAGCTGTATATTTCGAAAAGTACATATATTTTTTCATAACATCAATCCACAAATATTGTTTACCCGAGAAAATCATGGTACAGACCATGACTGACAGGGTGTGGAGAGCAATGCGTGATTTCGAGAAAAAATGTAAAAAGGTTGTATTATTGTCGATGGAGCAAATTGCACACTGAACGCTAAATAATTGTATATTTCTAAAGAATATTTATTGAAATAAAACCACAAAGATGTAGCACAAATTAACGTCGAACATAACATTTATTCTAATCCTATCAATAAAATCTAATAATACTGTTTTATGGAGAAACGAAGATACTGCTGCTTTCATATTGATTTGACTGCCGTTAAAGATAACTTCTGACTATATCGTTCGTCTAATACGAGGGTAACTGAAGAAGAGTCTAAGAATCTAGTATGGTGTTTTTCAATATATAACACCACTTTGTATAGATCGGAATATTAGACTACATGGTGATAATTTCAATGTGCACTCACAGTGGGGCCTTCTTAATAACGACATTAACAGGAAACACCTCGGATAAATCATGGATTTTTTATTTCGATTTTCATCAATCAACCTAATAACGTGGATTGCATGATTGTTTGTATAGGCATTCAAAATTCACATCAGATACCTCAACGGTTCACAGTGGCATATAGTCACATACCAGCCACGGAGATATCCGTTGACTTCAATGAACTGTAATATCAATTTCAAAAATTGGCTCAGCGATGGAGGCATTAACCTCTGCAGCACTTTAGTTTTGATGATGGTTGCAACAGTTTGAAAATGATAAATAATAGTTCCTTTATGAAAGATACTGGTAACTACGCCTACCAAGGAATGATTAATAAGCGAAAGGAAAATACAATCACCTATGTGTACAAATCGTGTGTAATCCTTTAAGAGAATAACTTCTGTCGAACTGTTCGTTGTAGAACATATTATGCTGTACTACGGTTTGTGTAAATATTTTGAATTTTACTGCTACCACTCACAGATGACGTCACTATTTCTTTAGCGATTAGGGTATGTGTACTAACGTAGAGGGCGCTTTTTCGCTTTCAATTGCAATTGATTAAAATATGTCGTACCTTGTGCTGATCGAAACACCATGTCAGCAGCTGATGAAATATAGTCGTTGTAGGAAATTCTAGCAGAAAATGTAGTCTCGTGTCAGTGACATCAATGATGACTTTGAAAAGACAAGAATCAACACACCAAAGATAGGAATAAAATGACAGAGATTATCGTGAAAATTTTCATCCGATCTCGGCGAAATGATGATGCTGTTTGTGCGACCGAGAGAGATGTGAACAATGTGTGGCAATTTATCAAGAGTTATCATGATGACCATCGAAAGCTAACTAACATCCAATCAACTGCCTTGAATGGATACTTAGCCGTATTTTCCATCAGTATGTAGGAAGACGACGGGAATAACTACGAACCTGATTCGATCTCTGCCTTGAAAAATAACATCAACAGATATTCATCGGCATAAGACGATGCGGCGTTTCCTCGATGATAAGCAATTCGACGGAGCCACCGAAGCACTGAAGGCAAAGCAGACGCACTTTAGAAATCAGTGATGAGGGCAAGACACGAACATCTGAAGCTAGTTCTCCCAGAGAAGAAAAAGCTATGAGGTATTCAGGCAAGACATTCTTGGAAAGAACGAATTGAAAAAAAATAAGAGCTTCACACCATGGACTCAATGGTCGATTGGCACGAAAATGACCTCTGGCGATATAAAACTATACAATTCTACTCCTGAATTTGGAACGGGTTATTGAAACAAATACTCCATACTGAAAGTACATGGACTATCACTCTGTTCCCTCGCCCTTGTTATAGGCTACCTCAGATTCTACCCTTGGAATGGACCGCTTGTTAAAAAGTTACCGGAAATGACCGTGACCCGATTTCGAGCTCCCGTGAGTTTGTCAAGCAGAGACCTTTCTATGCATGAAGGAACGATAGTCAATTCTACATTCAACCAGATACCGTTAAGCAAAAGTAAGCAAAACGCTGCAAAATGTCACTTGCTGGACGTACATTAATATATTGATGTATCTAAACCCTCTTTGAAAGATATTGATTCAATATTGTTATCATAGTAATATCCAATTGCCAATTAAAGTTGAATTTAGAGCTTATTATTGAACATCGTCTGTTGCTGTGTTGCATGAATGCATTGAGTGTATTTTTTGCACTGATATCGATAGACTCAAACGAAGTCGATTGTCTGACGAAGTACAAATAATACTAATATCCTTAATGCAACACAGGAACGGGCGATATTGGGTAGTAACAAGCTCAGCATTTACCTATGCCGAGAATTGTATAAATTACAGGAAAATCCAAATTGCTGGACTCCATATTGTTTCCCCGGCGCGCGCTAAAATATAAATCGTTCTTTTGCAATATTTAAAAATTGCATAACTTTTTCACTTAAATAAAAACAGCGTCCGAAAGCAATCATCATCATCATCTCACTTAACCCCAAACGAAAAATACAGCGGGACCTAACGAGAGTCACGAGGAAGGAACTGTTTATGGCACAGCATGGTGTTTCAATGTGTCCTGCTTTAAACTCCCCTATTCTTCGGCTTATCATCTTGAAGAGGAAAGAGTGGCGGCCATTTTCTCTGCTGTCCCAAAATGTAATTATTCCCAAAAGCCCTTCAGGTCATCGCATCATTGACGAATAGCGGCAGCCATTGTGTGTATTTGCTTTAGTTTCTTGTAGATTATAAATGAAGTTTGGGGACACTCAAAAACCAATAACTTTTTATTCGCGTTTGGGATTTGCGGGAACACACTCGGCTGAATACCCTTCAAATCCGTATGTGCGATTTTTTTCTCTGAGTCTCTATTCAGATGACATGGTGCTTCAATTACAATTTCTTGAAAAATACCTAAGCCTTACACCTTTAATAGTGCAAAAAAGCAAGGCATATAAATGAAATCCAAGACATGGATATAAAGGTTATTACCAAAGCCTGGAAATGCACAAATTTTAACTAGAAAATTGTGCAGCGTTTTTGCAAAAGGGAGGAAAAACCGATGTTTGGAAGGTTCAGCAAAACGCTTGTCAAGTGACTATTATGACTACATAATATACTTTGTACTATTGGTTTCCCAATATCAGGGCTTTTAGAAAATATATACTTTATTTGGGTTTTGGACTTCTATAACTCAGGAAATATATAAATCTGAAAGTGTATATAAGGTATGCAGCTACCTTAATTTCCACTCGGGACAAATGTTGGTGCTTTAGTAACTGATGGAAGATCTCTGACATTTTATAGAAAAGCTTACTTAGTAGAGAAAATTAAATTAACGACATCGAAAAGTTGTGGAATTAGTAGACAATGCCCTGAAATAGGTGTGAACATGCATGCTCCGTAAGATACTACTTTCATTTGTGGACACGTACACGATGTGAGTGAACACGTCGTCATCATAGCGATTTACTGCTGAGCCGTGGCCTTACGGTTTGACCTAACAGTTATCAGCTGGAGTGTCAACATTAGCTGAAATGCAACGGGATGCATGTAAACTGACCAATAAAGGATGACCGCTGCGTGAAAATGTAAAAAAGCATCCATGCAATATTTGCAGAGACTGCTAAAGTTCCCCTAGCTGGCCCCGAGATTCAGACCGAGGATGACAGGCGTAACTACAGCGTACAGTCTTGTCCAAATGTTTTACAATTCAAGGCGTTTTTTCATGATATATCTGTTCTGATCAAGAACTTAAAATAACGTCGAACTAAATTTAACTTATTTAATTCAACTCGGCCGTATCGGTTGATGCCGTGCGGACGGAGACAAAGGGGTTCGATCAAAATTTCGCTTATCCTCTCTCTGCAAATTAAATAATGAGGTTTGTTTGATAAGGATCACGACATGACAAACCGCTAAGATAACACCATTTACACGATACAGATATCACCTTTTCTGGTCAATTATTATGATCTTATCTCCACAGTTTCGTCAGTCAATAAGCTACACCTACAGCAGAGCTAAAAAGTGAATAAAAAACGATATTTAAAGCACGATATTTAAAGCGTACAAAAATAAGCTACGCTATAGCCCGGTTGGCTCTGTGAGCCTCGCTGGCTAGAAAGACCGTTGACGGCGCATCATCATATTGTTGAGTATAGAGCTGCATTGTAAACGAGGGGTTGTGCAGAGAATCTAAGTATGTACGACCATGCAGGTTCTGATATCCCCTCGCCTCATGCACCTCGCTACATCAAAAATGTCTGGCATTATACTGTTATATATATATATATATATATATATATATATATATATATATATATATATATATATATATATATATATATATATATATATGTATATAGATATATATATATATATATATATATATATATATATATATATATATATATATATATATATATATATATATATATATATATATATATTATATATACAAAATTTTCCAAACGTTGTTCATGTAGAGACCAAAAGCGGAAGTGACACCGATCAGTATTGTTGTGTCGTCAAATATCGCCAGCAAACTCTTCTCAAGGGCCTATATCAATAAAAATATCAAATTGAACATAGTTTTACAGAATCTTTTGTTTTATAGGTTGCAAATTTCATATTAGATGTCCCTACAATTAACTGCGAACAGGAGTTAAGCCAGGATATCAATGTTGTAATTGTACAACAAATCACGTGACGCACATTTTCGATCCGTCGTGTCAGAAGAAAGGTGGTAAAACATGATTATCTTTAAATATACGTAAAAAAAGTAGATTCCACTTATGGAGTTGTAAAATCTCACCATCACACGGGGCGTATCGTGGCAGAGGTACAGCAAGCGTTTTTACCCGCACTACCCTGAGGGGTGTATGGCACTGGGGCCTAGGGGAAATTGATTGCATCAAAATTTGTCACGTTGACGATGGTTTAAGGGTATAAATATGCAATAATTTCTAACATCAAGGTGCTTAGCTTCTGATAACTATTGCTGAAAATGTGACCTTCCATTCCGATGTCAAGTGCCGCACTTTTTTTTGCAAATGATTTAGCCCTGCGTACGATGCCATGTGTCCCCGGCGTTATACGGCCTCCCAACATAGCTCTGTGTGGCAGGGCTGTGTGTTGCCGGCGTCATACGGTCTGTGGTCGGAGGCCGCATAACGTCGGTAACACAGAGCCCTTCCACGCAGAGCTACCTCCAACCACAGCTCTGCTGATTGCCATGGACCACGGTCCCTCCACAAAGGGACCCACAAACAACTTTCCCCATAGAGCCCTATGGCCGTAAACTTTTGGCCGAGGCTGCTGGATAAATTTGGTGCTCATGCGCACATGGCTTACGACCTGACCTGACCCCGCAATATCCAGCGAATTTCAAAATCAATACGTAAACAATGGCTAGCGATGGCAAAACATTTCGCGTTGTCCCATTGATAAAAGCAGTAGAGAACAAACGGAAAGCCTCAACAAAAAGACTGCAGCAGTCGGATAAACTACTTCCCAGCAGACGGTCATCGAATTGTGCAGCGTGAAACATTTTCAGAGGTAATTTTGTGGTCGTATGCCGACGATTTGCCGTGCGCGTACGTACGTACTGCCATGGGGTCGGGGGGGGGGGGGTCGGAGAGGCCTTGAAGGACGTGAGCAACATTGTGGTGGCAATGGCACACCTTCATGAATTCATTGACATATAAGTTGACATTTGCAGGCTTTTTTAGGTCTTGTGTGCCACACACAGGGCATACGTGTCAGCATGGAGATATGCTTCCCCTCAGAGGGTCTATCACAATTCATCTCCATTTTCTCGGTCAAACAAGCCAATCCTATTTTGTCAAAAGACGGAAAATAGGCTATGCATAAAATCCCGTTCCCACATTTACAGTCGCGTTCCCGACTTGGTTGTGAGTTGAAATGTTAGGTGATGTTTTCAGGTCACTGGGAAAATTAGCGGTTTCCACATGAAAAATCTCATTCATCTTCTCAAGGTCCACTAAAAAGGACAGAAAAAATGCCCTGAAAACTTCAGAAAATCACAAAGTTTTGAGAACGATTTTCAGAGATATGTATCTTATGAAAGAAATGACAGAATTTCACCGGGTTTTCACTGTTTACAAGGTTGTCTTTCTGTCTTGCAATTTGCGCATGTGCAGAATGTTTTTAGCCAGTTGTTGATTCAGAATCGAGCGTGATTCCAAGACAAACAAACCCTGTCCGCATGAGCCGATGTAGGCGCTCTTCAAATAAATTACGTCATTGCTCATTAACCTCCCCCCCTATAGAAAGTTATACGGCTATTGGAAAGTTGTTTGTGGAACCGTGCATGGACAAAACCGGTAACATGCCGATCCATTTTGGATCGAGCACGAAAGACTACTCTTCTAACTACTTTCAACCGAAACCAACTCGATTCCGATCCATACCTACACATGGAGCTACCAAAGTAGTGGCTGCATGGCCTACCCAAATCACTCAACCACTCACAGACGGCGAAATTGCTCTTATGACGTCCAAAACTTTTTTTCTTGGCTGTGCACGGTCTAAGGCCAATGCAGTGGCCGGATATTGGATACATTCATGTGACGATGATATAGGTGCTTATGAGCTGCATTATTTCCGGTCGGGTCGGAGTGACGAAAGTAAATCGCGAATGATTCATCTCTGTCGGACTTGTTCAACAATGAGACACTTGCCATAGATTAGCATCAAATGTTGACCATTCAGACTGAAACTTGATGAAATGTCTGAAGATCGTTATGGTGTCGTTCTCCTCTATACGTTTTTCTGAGATTGTTTTTTACTAAGTTGCTCTAATATTATCTGACGGGTTTTTTTTAAATCTTTATCAACTTTTCTTTCCCAACCAGGGCAAAACATTACCTTTTTTCACTTTCATAGTAACCTAGGATTCGTTTAATTTGCAGATTAATAGACTCTTACGTTCTTCCTCGATTGTTGTGGCTGATTTTTCTATCCCGATATCGACATTGCGTTCGTATTTCAGGTGTCCTGAAACTTACGTCATGGTGATTCACTGAAACAGTTTTCGGACAAACTCAAGAAATTTGACAGCTACTGACGAATAGTCAGCAAAATTTACAGAGACTAGCAACAATAATTATATGTATGGTCATTTTACCGTCTTCCGCCTAAGTGGGTTTGCTTGGCGGAAGCAGTATAAAACGATCTGAGTTGCCATTTTTACCCTACCATGTGAGTGTAGTATTCGAACAAGTGAGATCATAATCTTACTCTGTTCCGAGCGGCCTGGACATTTTTTTATAATATACAATAAATTGATCCTATCAAAATTACTGTTTTTACATTGCTTGGATATGGATATTTTTTCTATACTTTTTGACTTTTGATTTGAAGTCTTTTGACTCTCAATTGGCCGCACCACATGTACGGGTACAACCGTCATGTGCAGACTGGAGTGTGATTGTAAATTTGTCGTGAAGTTGTTCACAAGAAAAAAATTGTATTTAGAGCCTGTCGCTCGGGATTTTTCAAGATGAACAAACCATTATACATTTCCTACATCTTTGAAACGGGGATTACTGTAATCTTTCCCGTGATGAAAATTTTGTGAAAGTCTTTGCAATGTATTCCCACGATGAATGTGAACTGATTCTTTGTTAATAAATACCGTCAGAAATGGTCCAGTGACCGTGATAAAATAGACACAGATGCAAAATCATTGCGAGGAAGATAGTAAGGAATTCACATTGCAATATTTGCTGTCATATTTCTCAACAGGAATAACCCATTAACACATCGTGCACAAGAAGAGTTAGCAGGCGTTTTCAAGGGTAAACTTAGTATATTCCCAGTTTGCGGGCTAAAGTTGCCCAGAGTGAAAGGTTTAGTTGACGCTGATAGGGTAGACTTCGGGCCCGACACAGTCGACTGAGATCCGGTCGGTTTGGCTTTAGTCCAGAAACCTGCAAAGTTCTGTATGATTACCGTTCGGCATTTGGGTGTTTTAACTCAACTTTTCTAGGTCAAAGTAATTCAGTAACAATGTACGTCAAATTCCTTTTGTTATTTTTGTCAACGTCATAGGCGTATACGGACGGTTTTCGATTAAAAACGGAAAAAAATATCCAGTGCCCGTAAATGGGTGCAAAGTTTATTCAGTGACTGTTTACGCAGAAGTCATCAATACGACTAGGGTTTGCCACCACGTAACGACTGTAACCACGCATCAACAGTCCATACGAAAACCTTGTGCTAAATTGAAGGAGGTAAAAATTACGGTAGGAAAGGTTAGTCCACCATCCATAAAAGTTGTTGTTCCGAAAAATCGTCACTGTGCACCAACTACACAAGTGGCTGTTATGGGTCTACTCGTCCCGCGTGCTTTCAATTGTTCCTTGTTATGCGTCAAGTTACGAATATTTTCATGTACGGAGTTACAGACATTATTGGTGAAGTACAGGGTACATTGATTGTGTTCAAAACCACTGCTTGTTTGCTCTTCGTGTTTCTTGTGTCCCTAACGTCGACTGGCTCTATTTGCGTACGCACATAACTGTCGGGATTAAGATTTCCTGGATAAATTAATACACTCATAGTTTATTCAGCCTCTGACGCAAAGATACACGCTGTTTTACATGTACCACTCCTAGGCCATGGGATCGATTACCATACCTTTAAATAAATGGAGTGGCAAAATATTATTGTTTGCAAGTACCTTGATATACGGGACGAGACCGTGTTGCACTAGTACTGCATGAGCTTCGATCAAAGTGTATGGGCCGTCTTTTGATTTTGATGTCCGAACTCGAACTCCCACCATAGTTAAATATGTAACCTCCGTTAAAGCCTTGTGATCTACGATATTTGCAGTATTTCCACGAGTTTCCTTTCAAACTATACTTAGTTGATGAAAATTTACTTACTGAAGGATGGGTAGAGAAGTATTATTACTCACTGATTTGGATTGCGTGTACAAGTTTGAATTAGATAAATAATGGACGGTCGTCGCTCTCATACAACAGTCACCACTCGAACGAGTGTGAAAATACTGTCTTTGGTTGATCTACATGTCATAATCTTCCGAGAGACAAACATGACGTCATTCACTCGACGTCCTTGATTTTGTAGTTTTAAGCTTTTTCGAATATGGCGGGAGATCAACGACGATGTAAAAACTGTTTAATTCACTTGCTCATTCCGACACGAACAACTGTGTACTACAGTTTTTTCAAAGGTACACATCATGTAGTGAGTAGAATCCAAAGAATATCCAAGGTAAATTGAAACACGCTTGTGGCTTTTAGGGCTTTAATCGTCCGATAATTAAAATATACCGAAAGGTTCCCTGCAACCACCTGTAAAGAGATGTGAAAATTCCTTTCATAAAAAGAGATCAACTTCAGATAATACTTTTGAGGATATGAGAGCAAATGCCTTGCTTCACTCCTCATCTGTACAAAGCAAGATAGCCAAAGCTTAAAACTAAATTGTGCTGTTTCGATAACATGGTTTTCAAAAAAAGGGTAGGTAGCTGTAGGTGAGCAGGAATTTTTTTTCAAAATATTTTTTATTTTTAAATATGCATTTCTCAGGGGTTCAGGGCGGTCAAACACTGGCCACAACATTTCCAGAAAAAAATGTATAATACATATTAAACGGGAAAAATATAACAGACATCCTCTTTCAAGCAAAAATCAAATGCCAAGTAACTAACGCGTGATTTTACGGGTTTTTCCTCTCTTTTTCTACTTGCGTGTTATGTAGCTCTAAAATGTTTAGGGTCGGCAGGTAAAAACTAGAGTAGGGTTATATCGGGTTATCGGAAAAGCACTATATTTTTCTTCTGATTGGCCCAATCGTGTCGACAAGTCACAGGCCGGCGCGCACAAGGTTTATAATAATTGTAAGCTGACTTAACTTTGCACTTATTACTTGTTCATTTTTCGACCTTACTAGGAGAAAGAAAATTCATCGAAAGTTTATTTCATCGACCATTTCTCTAGAATCCATGAGTATAACTGTATATAACTGTGTGTCGCGCTTGATTCGGAACTGCATTTGATAGTAAGTTACTCAATAACCAGTCTTCCAGAATTCGTTCATGTTTTAAAAATATATTACGAACACACTGAATAGGCTTCTTGTATTATGGGTTAATAAATAGTGGTTTCTCCCACATATAATGAAAATCCGATCAAATGGAGTAGACGTGTTGGTATGATGGTGGGAGGCCCATAGATATAACCGGTTCACACAGCCATGCCACGCAGTTAAATATACATACAATACAAATATATTTCGACACTCGGCCGTATCCTCAGATCTGGCCGGCAGCTGTATCGCGGTAGTTTTGTATATGTCGCTGTTAAAAAATTCTAAATAAAAACATTCATGGATCGAAAGCGCAGAATAGGGGCGCAGCTTGATATTGCAGAACGGGAGTGCAGTTCGACATTGCAGATTGCAATGCGCTAGCGCAGATTGGGGGACTATCGATTTCTGACTTTTCACATACCTGGTTTTGGAGTCAAAGGCCTTGTCTTGCTTTGTGCCACCAACAAGACGGCAGTAAAACGGGCGCTCCGTGACCTTCGCCCCTACTCTTTAACTAAAGAAGAAGTGTTTGATATCTGTTCTCCAACAAATTACTTTTGCAACATTCACATCTTAGCTTCTATTTTATTGATAATATAGCTGTTAATAAGATCGTCTACCCTGGCTTACGGACGCGCGTGATCGAGATTAGCATTTGTTTCGAAGTCACCTAACCACCGAACAACCGCACGAACCACCGAAATGGTCTATAGTCTTAATAAAACGGATGAACACTACTCAGACAAACATTAATTTTGTTACAATCACGAAACGATCGGCAAATCTTATCGCCGAGGAAATTAGTACTTGTTCTGAAAATACAGCAATGTGTTGAAAACGCAGCAAAGAGACTGGAGAATATTGGCAGTGGAGAGAAAGTGTTCATAATTATACTGACAGAATACGAAAAGTCTATGATTTACTTGCTGATACATTGCTAGCCTTATTATTTTTTTTATCTCTTTATTGTAAATCATCATGAGCTTATAAGAAATATATACAATGCGAGGTAAAGTGTAATGATGAAATACGATACAGTCTATATCTTGAAGAGAGAATTCACATTAAATTAATAATTTTCTCAAAGGTTTGTAATACATACTCTTTGTACCAATCTGCTTTTCTATTTTATATCTCAAGATGAATTCGTTTTTAAGTATCACTTCAACTGGTGTATTTGTGTTAGTTATCCAATATTTATGGATGCTCCATTTACCCAGTAAGATAAGAAGATTAACAATACAATCCTGTTTCTTTAAGTTTATGTCACCACAGACCTCTGTAAAAATAATATTGGCTGGTGTTATATCTACCTGTATCTCAAAATACCTTGAAATAATGAGTCTTACTCTATTCCAACACTTGGCAGCAATTTGACAATGTATAAATCTATGTTCTAAAGAGTCTATCTGTTGGCATATTGGACAATACATAGAATCCTTTAACTTCCAAAAATACAGATACTTATTACATGGTATTAAACGATGTAACAATTTCCATTGGAACTCTCTAAGTTTTGTTTCTTTTGTTAAATTGTAAACATTAGTCCAGATTTTGCTGCAATCACTCAGTGATTCAAGAGGCGTCACATTAAGATTGTTGAACCATTTCAAGAGCTTATTACCAGCATGCGCTGAATACATTTGTATGAGATGTGAATACAATGCTTTACAGGTTAATTTATGAAGTGGAGAAATAGAATTACAGAGACGTACATTAAAATCATCCCCTGCGGTGCGAATTGCATAAAAACAACGGAATTTGGAGGACCAACCTAACAGAACCTGATTACCAGTCTGACTAGCATTGCGGTTCACTACAAACCATGCATTTAACACATTTACATAGAAATCTGGAAGAATACGTAATATGTTTTCTGGAATCGTCTTCCAAATTGTAAAACTGGTGTAGAAGGTTACTAGTAGCATCTAATGAAAATACGACCATGGTAAAACAGACCAAGTCACATCTTTACAATTTATCAATCTTTTCACCCACAAAGCCAACATGGCATCGACTTGACACTTTACATTTGCGTGTCTAACACCACCAAGCTTGTAATCACTTTGAATAAGTTTGTTAGAAATTCTTCTTTTCCGTTTAACAAAACTATCAACAAGACTTTGTACTTTACAACATACATCGCTTGGAATGCCAATAACTGATGAAAGATACAAAATCTGTGAAATAGCAAGAGATTTAGTGACAAGAATACGGCCATAAATTGTGAGTTGTCGTCTTCTCCATGTATTTAAAATTGTTTCCAGAGAATTAAGTTTACTGTCCAATTCAGTTTTCTACACAACAGATCGTCATAACCAAAATAGACCCCCAGGGTTTTGATGGGGTCATTTGTCCAACTAATATCGCCAACCGTGTCATTACAAAGTTGTAATGCGCCCAACTTAAAGGCCTTGGTTTTCTTCTTATTCAACTTCAGACCACTACAATCGTGAAATTCTTCCATTACAGTGAGAACAGATTTTACAGAGGTAATATCCTGAACAAAAACAGTTGTGTCGTCTGCAAGTAAAGAAATCTTTGCTTCTTTAACTTGGTCATTATGAGATGGTAAACGAAACCCTTTTATGTTCTTATCATGCCTGATTTTGCATGCCAACATTTCAATTGCAATAACAAATAATAAAGCTGAAAGTGAGCATCCTTGACGGACCCCTCTTTCTAGCTTGAAGTAACTAGAGCACCAACCTTTATACAAGATACAACTTTGAATATCGGTATAGAACGTTTTCACCCATTGACGAAAAGAACGCCCAAAATTCATGCGTTGTAGTGTTTCATCAAGATAGTCCCAATTGACACTATCAAAAGCCTTTTCGTAGTCAATAAAAATGGCTACACCTTCAGTGTTGTGTTTCTTTGAATAATGAAAGATGTCAGCAATGAGTCTGACATTCTCACCAATAAAACGCCCCTTCATGTATCCTGTTTGATCACTGTGGATCAGCGATGGGAGGACAAGTTTCAGACGATTAGAGAGGGCTTTTGTAGCAATTTTGTAATCAATGTTTAAAAGAGAAATCGGCCTCCAATTATTGAGATCATCTTCAGAACCCTTCTTAAATAGGAGTGTAAGAACACCACGTTTCTGAGATAACGAAAGTGCTCCACTCCGATAGCTCTCATTTAAGGATGACAAAACAAAATCACAAATATCATTCCAGAAAAAACGATAAAATTCCACAGTCAACCCATCAGAGCCTGGGGATTTGTTTTGAGGCATACTGCATAATGCTTTAAAACATTCTCTAACAGATAACTCGCCTTCACAAATATTCATCTGATCATTTGACAGTTGTGGAACAGGTGTATCTCCAAGAAAATCATTTAAATTCGTATCCCTTTGTCTTGCTTTGTATAAATTATGATAAAATTTCTTCTGCCCATCAAGAATATCGTCAGTGTCTGTGACATAATTACCATCAGAAGTATGGAGGACATTCATTTCTTTTTTAGAGGCGTTTGACTTTTCTAGCCCCAAAAAGTACTTGGTGCTTTTTTCTCCCTTTTCTACCCATCGTGCCCTGGAGCGTATTTGCGCACCCTCAGCACGTAAAGTATACAAATCTTCTAAACGCTGTTTAATTGTTGCGTAAGTCTCAATGTTAACATCTGATGGCTCATAAATCATGTTTTTTTCTGCTATATGCAAGTTGTTTTCTCTAACTCTGGGATAAGGATGTTATTATTTTTTGTTGTATTTTGACAGTAAGTGATGGTACACTCTTTAACATCCTTCTTAATTAAATGCCATCTAACCTTGGCATCAACATTTTGATATTTAGTACCACAAGTTGTAAGGAGACGACGAATTCTATTGACATAGTCGTCCTTTGCAGTAAATACTTATTGAATTTCCAAACACCAGGACCTCTGTCATTATTCTTCACATTCATTTCAAAATACACTGCCATGTGGTCAGTTTTCAAAGCAGGTCTGATGTCTACAGTCTTTGTGTCTCTTATAAGATTTTTAGAGATAAAAATATAATCAATTCTACTATAAGTTGGGCTGGGATGTAAACGCCGCCATGTAAATTGTTGTCGGGACGGATTGCGTTGTCTCCAAATATCAACCAAACTGAAGTGATATAACACTTTCAGTAGGGATGGGACGGAATTATCGACAACAGTTGAATGGGATTTTTTATCAAGGCACTTATTAAGCGTACAATTGAAATCCCCAGCTATGATAAGGGATTCATACACACAGTTTTCATCGACTACATTGACAAAATTTGTGAAAAAAACGTTTTTTCTGAATACAATCATTGGGTGCATAAATACCACAAATTGAAAGACCAATATTTTTATGCATACCGTTAACGATCACAATCCTACCATAATCATCTTTGTACACGCTGTCGATCTGAAAGTTGGAATTCTTTGAAATAAGAATAGCAACCCCTCTACTGTTGTTGGTACCGTTTGACAGAATAATCTGTCCACCCCATTCCTTTTCCCATTGAGTAACATTCACATTATCCCCATACACTTCTTGTAAAATTGCAAACTTTACTTTTTGATGTTTCAACCATTGAAATATATCTCTACGTTTTGTGTTATTACCTAAACCTCTTACGTTTAAAGTTATAATGTTTATTTTGTCACTCATCGTTTTCTTTGTTTCCTCTTCCTTTTGCGTTTCTTCCTTCCACTGATTCCGTATTCGAGCTACTTCGGAGTATCGGTGGCGATTCTGGCGATAGATCGGACATTTCTTCTTTTGTAGTGTCGCAATCGACGAAATGTTCGTTGCCGCTCTCACTGATGTTCGTAGACTCATCTTCATGTGAATCGCTGTCTCGTATGCAGTCGTCACGAAGCGAAGCGCTCGAAACAGTCCGATTTTCAGTGAAGAATGAAGTTATCGACCGTTGTGTAATATGGTGTTCCGATGATGAGGTTCGCGTCCGGTTTTTTCCTCTGCGACAGTCTCTTGACCGAGGTACTTCTTGGCGCGAATCTCTTTGTTCGTTGTCTGTTGGAGTCGATGACTGTGACGGTTGTACCAGCACCGGTTCTGCAGGAATAGATGAAGGCCGGGATGTCAAAGTTCCCTCATCGCTGGAAAGTCCTGTGATTGGCTGTTGAGGCGCATCGGTATTTAAGCCATTCGTCACTGCCATTGATAACGTAGTTTCAACACTTTTCACAATCGGTTCGGTTTGCTTGTCATGTTTTTGGCAACACATTCTTTAGCAAGATGTCCGCAACCTAAACAAATTCTGCATTTCGTGGGATTTGTACAACGGGAGCGATAATGACCCGGTTGTAAGCAATTGTTGCAGACAGCTTCTGATTGATTTTGCGCATTGATGAAAAGTCTTGCTGTAAATAAGCCAACTTTAGTAAACTTTGGTAGTTCTTTGCTTGGTTTTTCAGCAAATACAGTTCGATCCCCATTGCATATATTTGTAAGCTTGCCATTGATTCTCCATCTTTGTCTGTTGACCCGAGATTTAAAGCAGTCAAAGCTCCCTCAATGACACGATCATCCAAAGACAACGGCAAATCTTTCACGGTGATCTTGATGCCATCTTCGTGTAATTCACGTCGAAATGGATTTTTGTCCCACAATTCTACTGCTTTACCACGTAGGGACAAACCGTGTTGTAGTAATATCAACTTATCTGCATTGTCTTTGGGGTATATTCTCCAAAGTCCTCGAATTCGCTGCAAGCCGTCAATATTGTCAATTGGCACGACCTCTGCAATACCAGCAAGGATTTCCTCACCTTTTAACCATTGCTTGGTTTCTGCCTTGACAACATCTGACTGTTTCAGGAACAGGACAGACTTTCTTTCTTCACCATACTCAGCGTCTACATTCGTATGAGCCACTTGTGCGTAACTTCGTGCAGTGGTAACACTGGCAGCCATGCTGGGTGTGGTTCCTTTGTTGCGACCAAAACTGAGTTGAGATGAAACCTTCTCTGAAAGCACCCAAAAGCGTAGAAAGTAGCACAAAATTGGTTTCCTTCAACGTATAAGCAAGTAAACTCGTGCTTCCACAACTTAGAAGTCGAAGAAAATTTTGGTGGGATGACAATTTTGTCAAAAAATAGCGCAGCGTTCTGACACTGTTTCCGTAGATGACAGATGCAGAGAGCCCTCTGCTAGCCTTATTATTAATTATGATTTTCCAGTCAAATCCTCCTAACAATCGGGCTGAGACGAGAAATTAACAATGGAAATCCTGCACCGCGCAACGCTTTGAGTACCAAGGGTACGTGAAGGCTTAATCTTATTGCTGACTGTGAATTATATATTCGCTATTCATTCACAGGGCAAATAGGAGCGTAATTATTAAATCAATGCTCTGTTTATGTCCCTGACAAATTAATGACTTTCTCCCTGAAGATTTCTTACAAACAATATATTCACGTTTACATGGCACAGTCATTCAGGTCTAGTACCGTTCAAAAATCGTCTGCCAAGTAAAATCAAAGTTGAAATAGGTTATCGTTTGTACCAGCACAAACAGTTTTGGACATAAATGTAAAGAAGAAGGCAAGGACATTGAACAAGCAATTGAATAAGATATGTAGAAATCAAATCTATTTTTGGCGTCTTTTATTCCACTTCCTCCTTTACCTAAGAACTGCTCGATGGAGATGGACCGTCACACTGATATGACACCTATACCCAACGATTTACATTGTTTCCCAGTCGGAGAACTAATCCGTTCTAAAATTCTTTGTCTGATCTTGAAAATTGTCAATCAAGGTGAATTTGTCCCGAAATACCTCTCAGAACTGGTAACAATTGATCGTCCAGTGCACAATACGAGAGGGTGTGTCGGTGTAAGTAGCCAACATTTTAAATAGTTACTTTGCTGTGTTCAAGTTGATTTATTTTTAGCTTACTTGTTTTCCGATAGGTTTTAATTACAATGTTTTCGCCAAAATAATATGTATTATTTTCTATTTTTATTTCTTCCTGATTAATTGATATGTACAGACCGCTTAGACAAGGTGTGTAGTGGTCTTTAAACAATAATTTTTTCTTTGTATTGTTATTGTAGTTCTTGCGTTAAATCATTAGCACTTAAGGCATAAGTAGGTGATTTATGCCACATCAGAGCCTCGCGTAATTGCACTCATGAAAGGTACATAGCATACTTGTTTATTGGTACAGTCCTCGATTAGCACAGTACAACCTTCATAGGGTCTACCTGGATATAAGTGATCTCTAACTCAACCTCAGGGCCTGTGCTAGTTTATGATTCTTTAATTTCAAGTGAGTGTACAAAGTAGCAAAAAGAAACACAAGAGTTTCATTCTAAGACATTTTCATCTTTTGTCTCCTTACAACATATATATAGATGAATATAACTGTAACATGATATCTTAACGTGAACTAGCAGGCTCAAGACTAGTATGCAGTTCCCACAGGCCTCCAGAGTAGCATTAAGCTAAATTGTCCTATTTAAATCATTCGGTGGAACACTTCATGTTCACAGGTCTTCGAATGATGTCACCTTGAGGACGAGTCAGACTTATTTTTCGTATGACCAAGTCCTGTGAAATTTTGAGTTGGTGATGAAAATAGCGGCCTCTTTGGTGTTTGCAGAGATTCGTGCTCAATACTATAATTTTCATCGGCCTTGTAAGTATGTGTATCACCACAGAATGCTGTAGCCATCTTTCACAACAGTGCGCATTTGATTCAGCAGAAAATATTCGTCAAATCGTTCATACTTAGACAATTTATGTTGAAAGCCTGGAGATCAACCTGTTATCAAAGCTTGTATATATCAAATAAATAATGTACACGTTGGCATCTCCAAGCTAGCCCGAATCCAGACGAAAATTGTTTGTCAACGGTGATATTAAAGATATCGATTGTTTTGCAATGAATTGTATTGACACATATGCCGTCGATAATGCCGTCGACCTTCTTTAGAGAAAAAAATAACAATATCTGAGATGTATAACAAATAATAATAAAAAAACATTCAAAACATCCGTTTATTGTCGAAATTAGTGTTGAAATGTTGCCGCAAGCCTGTACACAGACAAAGTACAAGTGCTTTGGTGATATCATTTCTGTTCTGACCTAGCAATGCTATCATCTACTCTTTATACCATCCTTCAACCGATGTACAAAGGAAGCTCTTTTCTATTGGTCAGTTACTTAATTGAATATGAACAAATTACTTTACATTAACAGCAAATTGATTACATGCATTATAAAATTTCATCACATTTTATTCGCAAGTGCACAACTTGATTGTTATTTGAAAATTAGTCATTTTAATTGGCAGCGTCGTCTGTGCGTTTAAGTCTCAGCAATTCTGAAGTAATATCACGGTATGGTAATCCCTGCTGCTGTGTATTATCAGCTGCTAATTGGTGAGGTCCCTGTCACACCTTGACAATTTAGCCATCGTATGCTGACGTATCAAAAATTATCGAAAACGCTTTCTGGATGAACGCATTTTGACTTTTGCAAGTAACATGTGTGAGTATGTGATCAACTGTAAATATAGACTCGTGTCAGCAATTATTTTGTCTACATTTCCTGTGGATTGAGGGGAGGGCTCATATTGGCGACACACTGAACAATCATACACTGGATTCATTATGGGGTCAAGAAGCATAACATCTGTGACAATTTCCAATTAAAGCCGCACTTTTCAATCCCTGGTTCTCGCATTAGTGGAGTTCTCCTCCCAGTCAAACACATGGCCAGTACGATGTTTGATTTCGATAACATTAATTACACAAACTGATTTCAATCTTTTGTCGCCTTTTGCTAATCCTGCAAACAGAGCTTATATAATCGTTTGATTGACGGTCAGTTCAAATAGCCAACGGTCATTTATTCCCCAGCACCACACTCGAATTTCCTTAAAAACATCTTCCAGTCACGTTAGAATTCGAATTTAGCCATTGAGTTCGATCGGCAGCAGCTTCGTGCTGACCGCTTGGCAGTCTGTCAGTGTTTTGTGGTCGGAAAAAAAAACTAAAAAGTGGCATTTTCTGGAGCTTGTACCCTCATGTTACCTGCTTGATGTCCACTTACACAATGAACGCCGCCATAGGTTGGCGCCCTTTTAAAGGGAGGCTCCGCCTTTAACGTTTAAATTTTGGCTAATTAATTGAATATCTAAGCCGCGCTCGTTAAAGGCATTCTAAATTTGACCGAAACAAGTTCTTCATCATATTCAAGATAAAACCCATCATTAATTAATAGCCTCTGTGAGGGAAAAACGCTCATGTTTGATAACCGTGTTCAGTGAACCTATACAGTACTATTTTTGTATGATGCATGGGAAATGCAAGCACGAATGTCAGTGCATTCAAAATCACGTTGTTTAACAAATGGGACAATTTCATATGTATATAGGGGTATTAGCAGGAATATTGATGGGCATGTGCAAAATGTCTTTCTGTTTACTGTTTATATTGTGTAAAGAAAGTGAGGGTGTAGAGAAAAACATTGGATGTATGAAACTGTGCATGTAAAACTTTGAGATGTAAACGAGTTGTACATTTATTTGTGCTACTTACAACGATAACGTTTGACCATGACTGCATCGAAGACAATGACTGTGATGAGTGTATCGTTCATAATAAACAATCTTAAGTATGGACTGAAACCGAAAAGTACAGCAATGCAACGTATATCAGTCATTGTAATGTCGGCGTTGCAGTTTCAAAGTCCCGATGATGGATTTTTGTGTACACTCAAGTTACACGGTAGGCACAGACTATAAACACCTACATACAAGACATAGTTCAAATAAACTGCCATCACAACGGCTCTGACTTACAAAGCAATTGGAAATGTTCTGAGGTGCCTTTCAATTTCGGAAACCGAACAAGTCCTCGAAAATCATTTGCCTAATGAGTTTTCCAAAACTGTACTGAACTTCGCTTAAATTCAAACAAAAGGGATATTCTAAACTACTTAGATCAAGCAAAAAGTACAGTACAGAAAGGAGGTAGGTGAAATTCAGTTTATAATACGATTATTGGTACATTAGATAAAACTTTCCTCGCTTTGTGTTTAAACAATGCACCTCCTACGATAACAGCGGCTGCCACAGAATGACTTGCAGAAATAATGTGTGCTCGTAGCTTTTCTCAAATTGTATACAGAGTTTATTATAATTAAAGCTGTTCTCAAAGATTTTTCTTGTATTATGTACAACTAATTTGCATAATATACAGAAAAACAAAAACTGAGAGCGCCCTCTACACGGGAACCACAAATTGGGTGATATCGAATTAAAAAGCTCTATAGCAAAGTAACCACGTATAAACATTGAGAATGGCTGCACAAAGTTGATAACACTGGGATTTATCAGCCTTGAAGATATGAGGGGTGACATGAAATAGAGTTGATAATTTGCATATTTGATCAACATCCTTGTTTAAGGACATTCGATAGGATTGATCAAACTTGACGACTCCTGTTATGTGCATTGAATATATTGTGAAAATACATTAATGAAGTTTTTAACATTATGAGATCAGCTATTGTTAATTTGCATACTTAATGACCTTTCTTGATTCGGGATATCTATCTGAATTGACTCGGTCAAATTTGACTTAACTTATGTTGAAGACGCTATGATATTTCATTCTTCAAAGTTAGTTACCATTTGTACTTTAGCGATTTTTTTTCATATTTAACGACCTTTCATAATGAGGGACACAGTTTTACAGGTAAAACGTTAACGGGCTTATGGAACTTGGGTAGTGAGGAGACGATCTCTGAAGGATATCGTGCATTTACTTTTCAGTCATTGATAATTTGCATTTGAATGAATATTTCAAATAAGGCACATAAACCTACAAGTACTTGACAAAAGCCTAAAAAGCCAGCTGTATCAGCTAATCGATGACTTGTGTATTTAATAAAATTTTCAAAATTAGTGATAACTGGAGGAACTGACATTGCAACTATAATCTGTTTCTTAAACGTTCTATGACGTCTGTGGTATAAAAGCTAATAACTTTAAGTTAGTGCTTGTTGAATGTAGTGCCTGTTGAATTTCCTGAAGTAATCCTGTGTATTTTCGTTAAATGCATGTGTATAAACGGATTTCAAGTAATCATACGAGCCCCTAGGTATTGACATTGAAATACTAGTATACTAGATGTCTTCATGTTAAAAATATTAACCTAGAAAAAGGCAACAACATACTTCATGTTGAAATCATTTCGTACGTGTATGTATCATTTTGCATTTTATATTAATGGACTTTTTGTTTATTTGACCACAATATGAAGAAGCAAATGAAGAAAGATCAATGAAATAATGTAAACATCGTTAGAAATGGCAGTTATTGTACTTTTGATTAATCGCCGTACAATTTAACATTACCTGACAAAGTACTGTTAAAACACGTCCAAACACACACCGTTTGTGAACATGTCAAAACCTTCCAAACATTAAAGACTAACATGTTAACAGATCGAAACGAACTGGAAGTGAATAAGTAAATAGATATATAAGTCAGTAAAACAAATAAATAAAAAATAAATTAATATAAATAAATAAATAAATAAATAAATAAATAAATAAATAAATAAATAAATAAATAAATAAATAAAATTAACAACAAAGGCTTGAATAACTAAAAGTTCATCGTAGATAACGTTGTTGCAATGACAGACCATGGGAAACATTTCCTGATTTATAGTGATTATGGTTAAAATAACGATCCATGATTACCACATCTATGTGTCCCGTGTACTTTAGATTGATTTTGTAACCCCATAATATTTGTATGGTGTGTGCCTTCATGCCAGGCATCTGAATGCGCGCCCTTGACGTAGCCATTTACGTATCAGCCTTTCACAAATTATCACCAAATTTTGTAGCTTTTTGCTTACGATACTACCGTGTTTAGTCCAGGGCTGTACACTTAACGTTAATACAATGAACCGTCATGTATCTCCTTCTCTTCTAACACTTAAAACTGACACCGATTTAACCGCTGTGCTGCGTCACTTTTCAGAGAAAGTCATTTGCGTATTGCGCGGGGTAAGATTTCTTAATCGAACGAAAAGATCTCATTTTGCAAAAACTGTCGGAATACAGTTCTATCTTGTCTCAATATCGATCGAAACAAACGAAGATTTTCATACATGCGCATGTCATCGTCTCTTACTAAAAACAACTACTGGTCTTACAAGGATATATTTAAGTTTTATATATTCTTATAATAAGCCAATGGGTAGGGGCTTGCAAAGAAGACTAAGTTGTCCCTATCTGCCACATAATGCAGAGCAGAGAAAACGAAACAAAACAGAGAAATGATTTGATGTATTTGAATGTTTTATAAGGTTCTAGTGTGCCGGGGACAAACGTGGCTGAGATCAACTCAATCAAAAACAATCAACCAGGACATTTGACATGTACGCATATCGGAAAAGATTTCGTTTTGCAAAGAAAATCGCCTATTCACATTGATAGGCATCATGTGGAATCTCATATCTGATCTATTAAAACTTTGACAAAGTATTTTAGTCCTACAAATGGTATTGCAATGGTCCTTTAAGTTAAAGTATGATTGTGTGAGAGAGCATTGCAATAATACTTTAATATTCGACACTATGAGGATTATTCTGATGTACAGTGGGTGCAGAATCGTTTTCTGTCAATCAAAAAAGTGCTGTACTTCATGTCGACAGCTGTCATGTATCAGGAATTAAATATATTACAATTGAAAAACGGAAACATATATTTCATAAATTTCAATATGCGGGATGACTAAAGCTTTGAATATCGCATGGCAACATAGAGTAGTACCCGTACATCATATCATCGACCAAACTGTAACAAAATAGCAATACAGACAAGTTCATCAAAATGACACGGGGAAAAAGTAGTTGAAGGACGTTTCCCTACAAATGATACCAAGACTCATACATCATTTTGATTATTGACACACAGAAAGTAGCATTGAAATGTCATTGGGAAAAGTTATATGACTTGAGCACAGTGCTTAATTCGTTGATTTTCTATAACGTGAGTAATTTGACTGTGTCCGTATCTCAGGGCAAATACATGAAGTCCCGCTAAACGCTACTGAGTAGTTGATTAACCCCTGACTGATGTAAATGCAAGCACATACATCATGCGTAAGGGAAGTACGGACGTGAACGAATTTAATTTCAACGACAAGGAAAATGGACTCGTTATTAACTAACACTGATTAGTAAAACAACGCTAGCTTATATCTTAACAACATATGTATATATCCAGAGAAAATACTTGATATAAAATGACATTTTTAGATTATTTTTTTTTATTGTTTGGTATGTCTGGAGAAGACAGATATACGTATCTCAGTCAAAGCTGCTGGCCGCAATCGACACTATACGATCCCGCCATCGTTTTCAGACATTCTCGAAAAACGTTTATCTATAAGTTTGAAGCAAATTGAAAAGCTAATGTGTCATTCTCTCAATGTAAATTACCATGCCGATGTGCCACAGGATTCATTGAGAGTTTTGCCACTGACGATGTATTTTACAGGTCGAAATGCCGATGTCTCTTCAGTGAATGTACGGTCCACAAAAACATGCGTTTTGTTCTTGGCGTCAGTGTCATTATCGCACGGAAAATACTATGGAAAATATTTGAAGTATGAATTATGGCGTTAGCAGCACAATGCTGGGATAAAATACTACACAATCAAAATCAGTATCAGTGATTTGACAATATTAATATATAGCAGATTTTGATGTGGTCTTGTTTACATTCAGCTTTACGCTCTCAGATACAACCACACAGCGGCCACTTTTCACACGTCAGACAATGAAACATAATAGACTCAAATTCTTCCTTTTGCCAGATGTGTTCGTAGTCAAGTCTTTTTGAACTGCTTAAAATATTCCAACGAAATAGTGTTGTGTCGTAGGCGATTTGCTAGCTCTACAATGAAATATTTGTTTATACAAAGTGCGCTACAAGGAGTCCAGTGCAAAGGAGGACACGTCCGTGAACACAAGAAGCCTATCAGCACAGTAGTTCAAAATATTGAATTAAGGGCGTATATTCTGATCGGTTATGGCTTCATGTATTGTCTTAATTGTTTAAATTAGGTATATCATTGAAATGGCAGAAAGTATAGTGGGTATATTCATATAATATAACTGAGCAACTGAGCAAAACCTGTACGAGTGGAAACACGCCATGCTTGAAAACGAGCTTCTACATTTTTTAGTCTCGTTTCCTTTCAAAGGTTTGGATATGAATAGGGGAAGTTTGCCTCTTGTACTGCAATCATTGCTTACCTAATCAGCATAAACTTTAAGCTATTCAGTTTCGCATTTTCGTGAACCACCTGTGTACAGTCACATCAGTGTATACTGACGATCCCGACAACCTGTTTTGGAAAACGAGGAAGAAAATTATACGTTTATTATATGCATTAAAGTAAAGCATTAGGGGAAACAGTCCACTTGATTGTATCGTACTTGTCGTCTAGTGCAGCTAGAAACGATGAAATTATATCACCGTCATCGATAAACTTTTTCCTGTAAACATAGAAATATACGTGTACATGCTTCCCCCCCCCCCAATTTCTTTCCCATGCTTCCATAAGTATAAATCTGCATGGCTGCTTCGTTGTTCGGTGTTATATCTTTGACTGATTTGAAAACAACATATTAAATTGATTGTACAGTCTGTCATCCCCTGATAAATGTCTCCCAAAAACCCTAGCTATCTTCTGAATGAACCGTAAACTCTTCACAGCAAAAACAAATCATTTCTAATTTTGAAAATGGTCCATTTTAGTCGCAAATTTTAAAACAACACTCGTACCAATTTGAAGGCGACATTTTAACGAGCTATCTTTCCTGAGTTTCAATCTGAACGAAAAGTGAAATTAGTGTTATTCCGTACATTCTGAAAACCTTTATCTCGCAAACAATTACGTGGCAGCGTTCATTTTATACAACATAGTACCTGGTTGGCCATTGCTTTCCACATGTGGTTTTAAAGGAAATCGGGCATAAAACAGGCATTTACACGAGTTTATTAAATGTTTGTGGTATCAGAGAATTGCGATTCGCTGAAGGCAACAGACGGCAGTAATAATGGCAGGTATGTACATATTACTTTTTTTTTCAAAAATGTGTTCCTTCCTTGATGGTGTAAAATTTGGTCCAGTTCGCATTGCTAAAATGGATTGATAAGTAAGGTGGCTGGAAAGGCTATTTTTGCACCAATTCTTTTCTCAGAGTTAATGTCAAGTTTCAAGTGTTAGAATCAAGATATTTAGTTCAAATTTTCAAGATAACTCCCTTACTTAATATTTTCTCAAGAGAACATAAAAAATGTATATTTGCAGCCATGGTTTTGAAATATGACACCAGTAATTATTAACATTTAATTTTTGATATTTTTTACATATTTGAATTTAATAATAATTGGATAGTATTAATATTACCAAATTAGTTATAAATATGTTGACACTATTAATTGTAAGATTCGTATAGCAGGATTTGTAAATAAAATTTATTTTTATGATTTTACATGGGTTTACTTATCAAGAAATTATTAAAAATTCTTTCAAATTTCAAAATCTGATTTTTCAAAAAGTACTTCAAATACAGGAAAATTGTGCCATACAAATCTTATCGGTAACTTTGTTAACAGGCTGTAAAAATTATATGTCCATATCTCATTTTCGAAGGTTGGATTAAATTGGTATACAGTTATGTAGGAAAACTGTTATTCTGTCAAAAATGTTGAAAACAAGCCATATTTGCACCCCTCTTTTGAAGTCACAGAGCAGTCTTTTTGGGTAATCTCACTTTTGACACCTCTTTGACACTCAAAGAATCTAAAAATGCATTTACAATAGCAGTCACCCACTCTGAATACAAGCACCGCCTTGTAAAACGTTCCTGAAAAACAGCAAATACTGACTTTCCCTTTTCAAACATTTTATTAAAAGCTAGGGGACCTCTACCATAGTTAATACACTAAGGACTCCCCAACTTGTTCTTATTTGGTCAGTTTTTCAGAAGTTTCAACAGGCTTTAACTCTGCAATGCCTTTGTGCCAAAATGTCTGGGTTTTTTTAGTCCACAGAGAATGTTGACTACTTTTATATTTTAATAGTTTTGTTGAAGTTTATAACTGACGCTCTAGCCTTTCCAACCACAATAAATCTCCCTACAATAAGAATTTTTATTAATTATACTTCCCTACTCCTTCCCAGTTTTCTGAAAACCCGTCGTTTTGATATTTCAAGGGTTTAAAACTTTCGAAATATGCGATTACATTCTCTGAGGCAGAATGTGTTTGGCTCATTCTTCAATGCCCTACTTCTTATTATAAAGATTGTCGAGAAATTTTCATCGTCATGTACGTTATGTTTTTGGTCTACGTGTAAACAATCCTTACTAGTGCCTGTCAGGTACATTCTCCGAGTTTCGAACAGGTAAGTATGGTCAATAATTTAAAACTTTCGTTTTTGATGTATGAATTCCTTTATATTCGTGCTCCGAGGAACTGAATATTTAAGGGGGTTGCTCGGTTGCTCATCCTATGACGGGTGCGAGGGATTTAGTTAAGTTGATGGAAATGGTCAGAAGTCCGCTCGTTCAAACTTGCATTATTCTCCATTCCATCAGCTGAACCAAAATCTCGCATCCACTGCATTTCCTCTGTGGCAAATTTCACACATTTTGCAATCGTTGTGAATAGTGTAGCTGCTTCTAATTTTATTTTACCTGTTCATCAGTACGTTGGTATATGTAAAGTTTCTTTGAGCTGGACCTGTATTGGGCCTAATGTTTTGAATTGACCTAGTAATTTGGCCGAGTCAAGTTTGGGTAGATTTTTGTTTTTGTTTTTTGTTTTCTCCGAGTTAGTTTGCTCCCAGTAAGGTTTCTGACACGTTGTAGAGATCCAATTGGTAACCCCCTATGATAGATTTTGCTTCAACGGGTTCACCTTTGATGTCTACATTTTTTGCACAGTATGGGTGATTTTGATCGAATCACGTACCAAATACTCCTAATGACCCAAAGCCATGACCCCCATCCGACTCGGCGCGACGGAAATTGGCCATTAAAGTGATCCAACAAGAAAACCAAATTCACACCAAAAACCAAATTTGTCCCAGTGAAAGGCCCTGTACAGACCGTGATACAACCCTGTAAAACAGGTCTGTGTCAGCAAAGACGTTCCATTGCTGTGACAGAGGCTGATATACAGGTCTGAGGCCAGTGCAGTGCTGACATAGCCATATATAGTGCTTTAGACACAGTGATGTTACTGGGCCTGATATTTCTGATTGCCCCATCACTGAATTTACAGGACTGTACATAGCAAGAGGCCAATATTTTGTGCGATTATGCCTGTATTCATTTCTGTCATATAAATTGGCCGATTTTTTGAAAATATACACCCCTGAAGTCTGAAAAGTTTTCAGACCATGTAACAGGCCATGTAAACAAACTTACACACCTCTGTTTGTACACAAGTATTTCTGTCATATTATCACAGAACTGGATACATTCAGAAATTACACCACTGTAATATCACTTGTTCATACACCTCTGATATCTGGCCAATTTTTACAGGTGCTCTAACAGAGGTTACTTCATCTTGACAGTTAAAGGTACTGATCAGACCCTGTTACAGGCATGCACTGAAATATGCATGTAGTTTTCTTGCTGTATTGGCCAAAAATCTGCTCTGCCCAGAAGTAGCTTGACCACAAGTCTAATTGGACTGTATTTTTTCGACTAAGTCAAAAAAATAACTCACACTGACCCTATCGTTTAAGTCTTACCTGTTTTACTGGTAAAGGCACACACATTTCCTGATAGAATGCCAATTCACTACTGTTCCCAAATTTCATCATGACTCGCAACTTCTTTCGTAAATATCTAAGTCTTTTTTTAATGAAGAATGCTTTTTCCTGAAACCAGTAGAAAGAGGTTGTAAAATATTTTGATGGATTATTGTGCGATAGGTTGCAATTGAAGTGGAATGTCATCTAATGCAAATGTGTACGTGATCTACAACAAATATGATATGATATGTGAATTTGGAAAGTAGCGTCACATTGATGCTTGGGAGACAGTATATCAAATAATAAAGCTATCTTCTCGTTATCACTGTGATTTTAAATTAACTAATTTTAATATATACGAGTCAGAAAATTTCATTATTTTTTAATAAATTGCGATTAATATCAGACCAAGGTATATGCATTGAAAAATATGAAACTTGTCGGTTAAACCGTTCTTGAAGAAAAAAATGTCTTAGATTTGAATTTACTTTACCGACTTTGCAAGAAGGACTGAATACAAATTGCTATTTGCATTTTTACCGATGTGTACCGAATGAAAAGGTGCGGATTATTCATCCAGTCATTGATGGTTCACAAGCAAGATTACGCTCTATTAAATGCAGTTACTTTTGGTTTGCACTTAGTTGGATTTTGCCCAGTTCAGGGGTCAGGCCGAGTTGTTTTAGGATAACACGCTTAACAATTAAGGAAATTAGGAATGCACGTGCTATGACAATCAAAAGAAAGCGTACGTTACATAGTCACTTTAATGAAAAATGTCTCTCCTTTTTTAATTCACACAGCTCAAAAGTATGTTGGCGTAACCATACTGGTAGCCGTAGTGATGATCACTACACCATATTATTATTCAATGTGGGCAAAACGTTCAGAAAAAAGATTTCGTGTCACCCGTCCGGTCAAATCGAGCCACATCCAGCTCCCAAGTCATCCAAAGCACAAACCGGAGCAGCGATTGAACGCAACAGAGTATCTATTGAAGCCTCACTCAATTCAGAGACAGTTTTAAAGGATACATCGTCCAAAAAGCTGACTCGATTCGAAGTGACGCCAAGACGAATTTACTTATAATTGGACGTATGTCTTCCGCTTCTTCTGCAACTGGCATGCTATTTTCTAAACGAGATGATACTTTCTATGTCGGAGAGCCGGGACACATGCTGTGCAAAACAGTATTTCACAAACACACATACATTGACAGTGCCGATTACCTCGAGGAAATGCAGCCACAGCTCTGCCAGTTTCTAGGAGATATGTTTAGCTGTGATTTTTCCTCGCATGGCTACTATGTGGATCAATTGAATCTAAAAGGAGTTCATCCAGGTCGGAGAAGCTTTGGGAATCTCAATTATCCAATAACTACAGCTGTATTATCGAAATTCTGTCAATCAAAACATAATATCATCGCCAAAGTTCTTCGCTTCAGTGACATTACGCCATGCTTGCCCACTTGTCAGAAATACAATGTTAAATTTGTGTTTTTGGCTCGAGACTCAAGGGCGCTGATCACCTCTCGACTGCGTCGATGGGGACCAATTTTGGCAAATCTAAATAATGAACAAAGCGATAAATATTTTCCCGTTGTAAAAATAGTGAAAGAACACTGTGCATGGCTAGACAAGGTGTTTAATTTACTAAAGGATGGTCCGAAGTGGTTTAGGGAGAACTCCATGCTGGTTCGTTTTGATGATAAGTGTCTGTTCCCCGGAACCGTCGACCAGGCAATCTATGACTTCGTCGGAATCGCTGCGCCCTCTCCTAGCTCCCCGATTTCCCAAAGCCACAATGAATCAGCAAGAAACTGGCTGATTACCCATAGCTATGAGAGAATGAGAGAATTACAAGATTACTGCCCAGAACATATTTACAATGAATTTGGATGGATGGTGATCAATAATAAGAAGGAATTTGAGAAGGCGAAGAATTCTTGGTACCGACCAATGCCAAGGGATGAAATCATACCGAGCTATAATCTACCCTAATTTGTCAATGTCTTGTTGAGGATAGCTGTGTCTGCCACCAGAATCATCTCATTTTAGCTATATATGTTCTGTTAGCTTTGTTTTCACTACGAATTATAACTACTCATAAGGTGAAGATGCACGTAACCAACACATTTTTTTTCAAAGCAATATTTCTCATCAAAGATGACCAGGACCCACCATCCCCTTATAGTATATATATTCAAAAAGCATGAACCTGAAATTTAGTAGGGTAGCAACAGTTTACTCAAAGGTCTAAGCGGTCTAAGTTTTGTGTGAAAACCTAAATTTTGGTATCAATGATAAATAAATTTAAGTTAAAAACTTAATGGCATTTTCTGAAATTGAATGTTTCGCTTGAAAAAGAGTATAATAAATGACTGTCTTTGCATTATCTGTCCTCATTTTACAATGGCAGGGGTTGAAAGACTGCTAATCAAGTACGGTGATAAAAGTTATTGTAAGCAAAACTAAAATATTTCTAATTGATAATGTAATAATCTAATTGTCAAAAAAAAAACATTTTACCCAGGCAGAATGGAGTTAGGTGGCTTGTAAATCTTAAAATAGGGAGAAAAGAGAAGCCAGGTAATCGTGTATTTAGCTTAAATTTTGATACATTTACACTTCTTTCTCACCCAACTTATTACTACTTGACAAGCTCCAAGGTGAACCCAATAAATATTTCAATCTTTGTTTCACAAATTATTTAACATTTACTGAATCTTTGGCTGATCAAAATTCCTGTACGATGCCACCTCAAAATTTACAGCATGATTGATGTCATCTACTCATTGTATTTATTGCCTTGTATGACATAGCCTGTTGTGTGTCTTTTGTCAATTGAATGTCACAGATCTTTCACAGCATTAAAGGTGGTAATGATAGTTCCATCACCAATCTGGTTGCATAATCACCTAATTATGAAACGCCAGGAATACTGTCTGACGCTTAGTTTAGTGATTCATTTATAGTCTTAATCAGTTTGTTTCTTATATACGATAGCAAGTAAAAATGTTCGAATGCTTCATGAACTCTTCAGCGTCTTGAGCGTCACTGTCACAGAAATTATAACAACTTTGTATCGATCTGCATTTAGGCAGGTGACCAGTTGCCGTACATTGTCAGTTCGAATCAATCTGATCGAGAATTAACTGAGTTTTTATCAATAATTATATGTTCTTAGAATGCATATCACACTAGCGTAAGCCAAAATTACGTGCAAGTTACATGATTTGCAAATTAATTAAAACAAAGGAAAATAATCAGCAGACTAGACGATTGGTCACGATATCCGAGTGTTGAATTGTAAAGTTGGCAGTGTTACTGTTATAAAAATAAGCCATCAACCTCAATTTCACATGTGTGTTCGTCTTCAGTTACACATATATAAAAATCCTGTAGTACTTGCGATGTCTGATGAGGACCAGAGTACATACCACTACTGCTTACAACAAACATGTTGATTTTAGCGCCTTGTTTTCTGCAATTTCATCCCTGATTGTCTTCAGATGAAACTGCTACAAAAACACTTTTTTTAAATATTTTTTTAATATTGAAGCAATGTCCCCCATATCTCGGATAACATAAATAGATATAGATACATACAAGAAATAGAATGATACATATATAGACAGATATATTAGATAGATAGATAGATAGATAGATAGATAGATAGATAGATAGATAGATAGATGCATACATAATACATACATACATACATACATACATACACACACACACACACACACACACACACACACACACACACACATACATACATACATACATACATACATACATACATACATACATACATACATACATACATACATACATACCTTCCTACCTACCTACCTACCTATGTTTCTAATTAGGGATATATATCTAGATTAACTCAACCAAAGTAGATGAAACTTGCTACGTACATTGAAGATACTATGATAGAACAATATTCAAAGTCATTTAGCATTTTTACTTCGGCCAATTCCGAATTTGCATATTTAATGAATTTCTCTAATTGGGGACATTTATCTGAATTACTGGACCAAAGTTGACAAAACTTGCTATGGACATTGAAGATAATGTGATCTAACATTATTGAAAGTCCTGAAATTTTTTTACGTCAGCGAATTCCTAATTTGCATATTAAATAAACTTTAAAGTTGACGAAACTTGCAAAGTACACTGAAGACACTATGATTACATTATTCAAAGTCAATTAGCGATTATTTAATGAACTTTCCTAATTAATGAAACATGCAATGTATGTTGGTGATACCTATGCACTGCAAGATCCGAGGTGCAAACTCTTGCGACGTATCGAAGTGTTGCCAGTGTAGCGAAGGCTAGGAAAAGAATCATACACGACCGTGGGGCCGCATTGAAGTGACTTCCGCAAGTTTCTGCCGGGGATTCCTCATAAAGCCTCCGGTCACCGCGCTGACCGGGCGTTTGCGACAAATAGGTCCGCTTTACACAGGCATATCCTTCCATGGCAAGCAATCAAGTACGTCATACTTGGCTTTATTTTGACAATACATCAATGAAACATAATGTACACATTTTACAGAATGCTTGATTCAATATAAACCAATACTTCTAAACTGTTTAGCTTTCAATTGTAGTGGTAATTTAACTTCGCTACACTTTGCTACACTTGTTCTCATTTGCATAGAACTTTACACCTCTAAAGTTGTAATAGATGGTGATACCAAGTATAACAATATTGGAAGTCATTTCGCATTTCCGTGTCAGGTTATTTAGAATTTGCATATCTGATGATGATGTGATGAAAATCGTTCATGATGTTAATCATGAACACTTTAAATGAAGTTGCAAAGATGTGGCAAAAGTTTAAATGTACATAAAACTGTATTATATTATATCATGCTACCATGCGCCATTCTGATTGGACGAGAGCTCATTCCACCGATGCTAAAATACTGTTTTAGCACTGCTAGCAGTGCTAAAACGGGCCCCTAAACCAGCATTTTCGACAACTGCTCGGTCGGTGCATTTGAACGTACCTATCTAAACCATAGACCCTCGAGAAAGACCGAACCACTTTGTTTCAAAGACCGAAGACCGAATTTTGATACACAGATAAAGTGTGGGTCTTTAACTCACCTTTTGGTGTAAATAAGTTGGGATCGATGATGAAAGACATCTCTGAAGCAGCACGTTTGGGGTATGATGCACACAAATATTAGGGCGACAGCGCACCGTGCACTTTGCGGGAGTCGAGACGCGATATATCCTAGTACCGCTCTTTAAAATGAAGATAGTATTCGTTCATACACAAATAAATTGACACTTCCTCACAGTAACGGTATGTCAGATATTATTTACCAAAGTTTGGGCTATAACAGATCGGGATGTCCTAACGACGTAGACCAAGAAGTTCAAAATAACAATGGGATGACTCCTGGCGACTGCGACGATATTTGACATCAAATCCAAATGCAACGAGCAGTGTCAGCGTCCATCTCTCCCTGCATCGGGCAACACACTCAGTATCTGCACAACTGTTCATCACAGTTGCAGTCATAGCAAGTCTGGATTATTTTAAAACTGCTTGTTTTCTGGTACAATTAACGTCCAAATTATCCATCAAAAATAGATCCTGTAACTTCACTGTGCCACCACTGAATGTCGCGACGGTATGCGGTACAGAATGAGTCAAATCTATTTTTAGTATGCCAAAAAAAGCCAGGACTATTGTTCTTATGTAAATTTACGAAAAAAATTGTTACTTTTTTCTTTTGATTTGAACTCTTGACCCATTTTCTCTGTGAGTGCTGCAGGTATTTTTGACAAGTATCGTTCGTGTTGCATGCGAATAAAATGAATGTCGATATGGACGTAATGCGTATTTATCGTAGGATACCTTGTGCCTGAACGGAATCCTTATAAAAATGCTCGGTCTCGGGCGCAGAATTTCCGACGTTCGATCTCTCAGACGTCCGTTTTCTGCATTTGGGGCTTAGAGTTATGAAAATACCCAAGTAAGACAACAAATACACACAAGTTGATATAATATAATAGCAATAACCCCCTTCGCAGTCGGGTATACACTCGATTTTGGTACAATTCGCTCCATATAGCACTCGCCTATCGGCTCGTGCTATATGTCGCGCATTGTACCAAAATCTCGTGTATACCCTCCTGCGGCGGGGGTTATTGCTTAAATATATAATGAAACACGTCAGCAGTTTCAATTCATATCTGGTTAGGTTTGGTATAGCACGGGATATGCAGATTGTAGGCGACGGATTACTTTTCATTTTTACCTTTAAACAAAGGTGCGTTGATATCGGTAGCCAGCTATGGTCAAGTGACCTGGCAAATGCTTCAAAGCTTATTATTATTATTATTATTATTAAACTTTATTGTCCCTAAAAATGGGAAACTTGTCTTGCAATGGCACAGACAAACACCATTAAAAATACGGTGATAAAAGGGATAATACACATCAAAATTAAAAAAAAATCTTGTTACAATAAGTGTTGAACAGTGGACTTAAGACATTCTCTGATTGAGAAGTCGGATGGCAGAGGGAACATAGCTAAGTCGAGAACGACGTGTTCTTAAAGCTAGAGTTTTATCCCGGGGGGTAACTCCATGGCTAATAGTACGGGGGGGGGGGCTCCGCACGAACATGGAAACCCAAACTGTTGTGATACCAGTTTTGAGCAAAAAAACCTACCCTTTCTGATACCTAGTTGTCGAAACGCAGCTATCTCTTGGCAGGGTAGCGTGGGGTTAACCTTTGACCCGCATATGATCTGATACCATACAATACCATACGTATACAGATACGACTCACTCGCCTTGCGTACCAGGGGTACATGTACCAACAGTCAAACCGACAGATCGGAAATATTGATGGTAGATCTGGGATGTAGATACATGGGTTTCCAGTGTTGACAGCATGATTTTCTAACAAATGTCAGTTTGTGTTTAAAACCGGACCCTTTCTCATACCAACACCTCGTGAAAAGTATACCCTTTCTGATACCAAACAGTGCAAAAAAAACGACCCCTTTCGCGCGGACCCTCCCCGTATAGCCATCTATGGGAGTTACCCCCCCCCCCCCCCCCCCGAGTTTTATACCTGCGACCTGACGGGAGCCCCTCTAAATGCTGAGCCAATGGATGGGAAGTATCCCTGATGATTTTAACAGCTTTGACAAAAGCTCTGTTCCCATGCAGTGATTTCATGCTCTTACATTCACAGCCACAGATTTTGGAACGGGTGTTAACAATTGTTTGTAGTTTGTTCAAGTTCGAAACGGTGAGACCTCCATACCAGCTCAAATATGAGAAGGTAATTACACTTTCAATGTGACTAGAGTAGAACGTTTTCAATATATGTGGATGAATGTTCAGTGATCTCAGTTTTGCGCAGTAGGTACATTCGCTGTTTACTTTTTCTTGTATATGGATTCAGTATTCTGTTGAAAAGTCAATTTGTCATCTATGAGTGATCCGAGATAACGGTATATTGAAACACGCTCTACAATTTCAGAATTTATTTTAAGGGGATCGATTTTCTTCTTTGCCCTTCTGAAGTCAATGATCATTTCCTTTGTTTTGCAAGTATTTAAATCAAGATAGTTTTTTGTCACACCATTGTTTTAAGTGTTGCACCTGATTTTCAAAGTGTTGTTCATTGTTTGAATAATCTCCAAGTGATGTATCTTCTGCATATTTGACCACTTTTGCCTTGCCACGTGTACTTTGAAGATCGTTTGTATACAGAGAAAACAAAACAGCGGAGATCACCGAGCCTTGTGGTGCCCCAGTAGACGTACTACGCATACTGGACACGATTGCAGAGGCTTCCTTACTCAAACCTGTGTTATTTACTCTGACATATTTATGTCTATTTGTGAGAAAATCTAACACCCACAATATTATATTGGGGTTGACATTCATGTTGTTTAACTTATTAACCATCAAATGTGACTGTATGGTATTGAAAACTGATGAAAAGTCTACAAATAACATACGAACATATGATGTGGGCTTCTCCAAATGAGTAAAAACTTGGTGAAATAGAGTTATAACGGCATCTTCTACTGATCTGTTAGCCCTGTAAGCAAATTGAAGTGGGTCAACAAGATCTTTAACCTATTTCAAAAGTCGCGATAGTACAAGACGTTCCATACATTTCATAATAATTGATGTCAAAGCAATTGGTCTGTAATCATTTAATTTGATAGGATTATTGATTTTTTTGAATTTGTGAAATAGCCGATGTTTTCCATATAGTTGGTATTGTATGTGTAGAAAGAGACCAGTTGAAAAGAATTGTGAACACACCAGGCAGTTTTACGTGGTAATGCTGTAGGAGTCTACCAGATATATTATCTGGACCCAGTGCTTTTCTTGGATTAATGCCCTTGAAAGTTGAACTGACCTGCTCCTCTGACATTTGAGGTATATCTGAGTGTATCAGTTTACTTCTTACAATGTTTTGGCAATGTCTTGTTCCTGTGTGAAATTATGCTTATCAAAGCGACAGCAAAAATCATTTAATTCATTGACAAAAGTGCAACCATCTTACCAAAAGCTTGACTCATATTGTGATTTTGAAATTTTTAAACTTTTGAAAAATATTTGAGTTGCGTAAATGTTGAAGTATTTAGGACAGCTCATTATAGATTTAGGCTTTCTTACCATAACCAGCTTATTGAAAGTGGCTGTTTTGAAGGTTTGGCTAGAGAAAATAAAATATGCCACTTAAGTACTTTGCAATGTGTTATAACTGAATTTCATTTCTGCTTTGTTTAGCTGGTTTATGACGATTTCAGGAACAATTCCTCTCACCGTTCTTTTATGATCGACAATAAGTGTTAGCCTACTAAATTCGCAGACCCATGTATGTATGTATGTATGTATGTATGTATGTATGTATGTATGTATGTATGTATGTATGTATGTATGTATGTATGTATGTATGTATGTATGTATGTATGTATGTATGTATGTATGTATGTATGGTTGTATGTATGTATGTATGTATGTATGTATGTATGTATGTATGTATGTATGTATGTATGTATGTATGTATGTATGTATGTATGTATGTATGTATGTATGTATGTATGTATGTATGTATGTATGGTTGTATGTATGTATGTATGTATGTATGTATGTATGTATGTATGTATGTATGTATGTATGTATGTATGTATGTATGTATGTATGTATGTATGTATGTATGTATGTATGTATGTATGTACGTACGTACGTGTACGTACGTACGTACGTACGTACGTACGTACGTACGTACGTATGTATGTATGTATGTATGTATGTATGTAGGTAGGTAGGTAGGTAGGTAGGTAGGTAGGTAGGTAGGTAGGTAGGTAGGTAGGTAGGTAGGTAGGTAGGTAGGTAGGTAGGTAGGTATGTATGTAGGTATGTAGGTATGTAGGTATGTATGTAGGTAGGTAGGTAGGTAGGTAGGTAGGTAGGTAGGTAGGTAGGTAGGTAGGTAGGTAGGTATGTATGTATGTATGTATGTATGTATGTATGTATGTATGTATGTATGTATGTATGTATGTATGTATGTATGTATGTATGTATGTATGTATGTATGGTGTATGTATGTATGTATGTATGTATGGTTGTATGTATGTATGTATGTATGTATGTATGTATGTATGTATGTATGTATGTATGTATGTATGTATGTATGTATGTATGTATGTATGTATGTATGTATGTACGTATGTACGTATGTATGTATGTATGTATGTATGTATGTATGTAGGTAGGTAGGTAGGTAGGTAGGTAGGTAGGTAGGTAGGTAGGTAGGTAGGTAGGTAGGTAGGTAGGTAGGTAGGTAGGTAGGTAGGTAGGTAGGTAGGTAGGTATGTATGTATGTATGTATGTAGGTATGTAGGTATGTAGGTATGTATGTAGGTAGGTAGGTAGGTAGGTAGGTAGGTAGGTAGGTAGGTAGGTAGGTATGTATGTATGTATGTATGTATGTATGTATGTATGTATGTATGTATGTATGTATGTATGTATGTATGTATGTATGTATGTATGTATGTATGTATGTATGTATGTATGTATGTATGTATGTATGTATGTATGTATGTATGTATGTATGTATGTATGTATGTATCCTTGCATGCATGCAGGTATGTATGTATGTATAAACGTGAATCTTAAAACTGATATTATTAATGTAATAGCTGAAAATATATTTAGCCATACGATTGAAGTTTTAATGGTTTTCTAAGTTTACTTATGATATATTGTGTGAGATAACATACTATGAGGTTTTTTCTGATGTGCAGTGGGTGCAGAATTTTTATCTAAATCAAAAATTACCATACTGAATGTTGACAGCTGTCATGTTTTAGGAATTAAATATATGACTATCGAAAATGGAAACAATGATTACATATATTTTCAATATATGGGATGAATACAATTGTGAATATTGCATGGCAACATAGAGTAGTGCGCCAACATCAAATCACCAAATATAACGTGCGAAACAAGTGGAATAGAGACAAAATCATCAAAATGACACAGGAAAAAGTAGTTTGAGCATGTTGCCCTCCAAATTATAACAAGACTCATACATCATTTAGACAGTTGCTACGGATTACACATTTTAAATATCTCCCAGAAATCGTAGCAATCTTCTAAATGAAACTTCAGTTCTTCACAGTAAAACAATTATCATTATTGCACGGAAAATACTATGGAAAACATTTTTATGATTTTTGGCGTTATCAAAACAATTCTTGGCTAAAATGGTACACAATCAAAATCAGTATCAATTATTTGACAACATAAACTCGACAGGGCTTGACGTGGTCTTGTTTAAATTCAGCTACACGCTCTCAGTTACAAACCACAACCCGGCCACTCCACACATGTCAGACAGAGAAACAGAATATACTCAAATGCTCCGTTTTGCATGATGTTTTCCTTGTCAAGCCTTTTTGAAATTAAACTACGTAAAATATTCCAACGAAATCGTGTTTTCTCGTAGGCGATTTGCTAGCTGTACAATGAAATATATGTTTATACATGGTCCATTAGAAGGGTTCCTGTGTAAATGAGGACACATCCGTGAACACAAGAAGCGTATCAACTAAGTATTCGAAATATTGAATTGAGTAATCGTTGTTCCGTGTTGTATCTTTGACTGATTAGAGCGTAACGGGTTAACTTAATTTGTTCAGTCTATCAAGCCGTCATAAATATCCCCCAAGAACCGTAGCAATCTTCTAAATGAAACTTAAGTTCTTCACAGTAAAACAATCATTCCTAATTTTGAATATGCGCTGGCTAAATGGTCCATTTTAGTCGCAAATTTTGAAACAAAAGTCGTACCATTTCGAAGGCGACATTTTTAACAAGCGATCTCTCCTGAGTTTCAATCCGAAAAAAAAGTGAAATAAGCGTTGTTCCATATATCCTGAAAACCTTTGTCTCGCAAACAATTACGTGGCAGTGTTCATTTTATACAATATAGTACCTGGTTGGCCATTGCTTTCCACGTGTGGTTTCAAAGGAAATCGGGCATAAAATAGGCATTTACACGAATGTATTAAATATATGTAGAATCAAAGAATAGAAATTCGTTGTAGGGAACAGACAACAGTGATGGTGGCAGGTACGTAGATCCCTATTTTCAAATGAAATAATTGAGAGGTATGAATTGTTAAAAAAATCTCCATTAGATGAATGACCAGAATTGTAATAAATTATTTGAATGAACTATTTAAATGGTTTGAAACTATTTAAATGGTTTGAACTATTGAAATGGTTTGAAAATTTCGAAATGCGCGATTTTATTCTCTGAGGCAGAATGTGTTCCACTCATCCTTCACTGCACTGCCTGAAATTCGTCTAGAAATCGTCATCTTTATGTATGTTATGTGTTGAGGTATTGGACACAGATCATGTCAGGAAATTTTTTTGTAGTTTCAATAAAAAAGTACGACCAATAGTTTAAGACTTTCGTGTTTGATGCATACATTCCTTCATGTACATGCTCCAAAGAACTGAGAGTACTTAACAGGATAGATGGTCAATAATATTTAAGACAAACGTGTGGCACCAGGAGCTTTGATATATCAAATACAATTTTCCCTAAATACTTTACTGGATATAAATATGGCTACCATTTTACTGAGAGTTTCCTTTTTCTGCTGATACTAGAATGTTATTTAAACAATGCCTGTGTTCAAAACCTCCCGGGTTGCTTGGTTATTCATCGTATGACGCGTACGACGGATTTAGTTCAGTTGATGGCAATAGTGAGAAGTCTGCTCTCTTAAATGTTCTCTTAAACTTGCATCATTATCCACTCCATCAGCTAAAGCAAAAGCTGGCACCCATTGTATTTCCTCTGTGGCAAATCCAACGCGGTTGGAAATCTTTGTGATTAGTCTGGGTGGTTCTAATTTTATTTGTTTTACTGTGTTTATCAATAGGTTGGTATCGGGTAAAGTTTCTTTGAGCTGGATTTGTATTTGGCCGAATCGGTTTTTAATTGACTTAGTAATTTGGCAGATTCAAGGTTCGGTAAATTTGTTTCTTTCCTCTGAGTTGAATCGGTCCGACTAAGGTGTTTGAACATCGCTAACCACCTACGATAGCTTTTGCTGCCACGGGTCACCATTTCTGCCCGCCTTTCAATTCGCACAGTGATGGTTATTATTATTTGATCCCTTACCCAAAATAATCCATGTAACCCAAAGCTATAACCACAAGCCAACTGGGCGTAACGGAAATTGGCCATTAAAGTGGCCAAGTCAAAAAACCTATTTCTAAGCAAAAACATATAGGCTCTAGTATGACATAGACTGTCGTGTATTTCCTGAAACCGGTAGGAAAAGGCTGTAGAATATTTTGATGGATTATTGTATTGTAGGTTGCATTTGAAATTGAATGTAATCTAATGCAACTATATACTTGATCCACAACTAATATGATATGTGAATTTGGAAAGTAGCGTCACATTGATGCTTGGGAGACGGCATATCAAATAAAAAAGTTACATCCTCGCGATCAGGATGATTTTAAGTTAAGTAATTGTAATATATACGAATCTGCAGATTTCATTTGATGTTTTTAGAAATCGCGATTAACGTCCGACCAAGATATATGCATAGAAAAATATAAAACTTGGCCGTCAAACCCTTGGTGAAGAGAGCGTTGTCTTATACCGATTTTGCAAGAAGGAGTGAATACAAATTGTTATTTGCATTTTTACCCATGTTTTACCGATGAGTACCGCATGAAAAAGTGCGGATTATTCATCCCGTCATTGGTGGTTCACAAGCATGACTTACGCTCTATGACACGCAGTTACTTTTGGTTTGCAATAAGCTAAGAGGATTTTGCCCAATTCATGGGTCAGGCCGAACTGTTTTACAATAACACGCTTAACGATTTTGGACGTTAGGACAGCACGTGCTAATGAAGATCTCAAGAAAAAATATGTTACATAGTCACTTTAATGAAATATGCCTCTCTTTTTTTAATTACACACAGTGCAAAAGTATGTTGGCGTAACCATACTGGTAGCCGTAGTGATGATCACTACACCATATTATTATTCAATGTGGGCCAAACGTTCAGAGAAAAGATTTCGTGTTCACCCTTCCGGTCAAAACGAGCCACATCCAGCTCCCAAGTCATCCAAAAAACAAACCGGAGCAGCGACTGAACGCAACAGAGTGTCTATTGAAGCCTCAGTCAATTCAGAGACATTAACAAACGATTCATCGTCCAAACAAGCTGACTCGATTCGAAGTGACGCCAAGACTAATGTACTTATAATTGGACGTATGTCGTCCGCTTCTACTGCAACCGGCATGCTATTCCTTAGACGAGATGATACTTTCTACGTTGGAGAGCCGGGACACATGCTGTGCAAAACAGTATTTCACAAACACACATACATTGACAGTGCCGATTACCTCGCGGAAATGCAGCCACAGCTCTGCCAGTTTCTAGGAGATTTGTTTAGCTGCGATTTTTCCTCGCACACCTACTATGTGAATAAACTGAATCTAAAAGGCGCTCATCCAGGCAAGGGAAGTTTAGGGAATCTGAATTATCCAATGACTGCAGCTGTACTATCGAAATTCTGTTGAACAAAACATAATATCATCGCCAAAGTTCTTCGCTTCAGTGACATTACGCCATGCCTGCCAACTTTTCAGAAGTACAATGTTAAATTTGTGTTTTTGGCTCGAGACCCCAGAGGGCTGGTCACTTCTCGACTGCGTCGATGGGGAACAATTTTGGCAAATCTAAATAAAGAAGAAAGCGATAAATATTTTCCCGCTGCAAAAATAGTGAAAGAACACTGTGCATGGCTAGACAAGGTGTTTAATTTACTAAAGGATGGTCCAATGTGGTTTAGGGAGAACTCCATGTTGGTTCGTTTTGATGATAAGTGTTTATTCCCCGGAATCGTCGATCAGGCAATCTATGACTTTGTTGGAATCACTGCACCCTCACCTAGCTCCCCGATTTCCCAAAGCCACAATGAATCAGCAAGAAACTGGCTGATTTCCCACAGCTATGAGAGAATGAAAGAATTACAAGATTACTGCCCAGAACATATATACAATGAATTTGGATGGTTGGTGATCAATAATAAGAAGGAATTTGAGAAGGCGAAGACATCTTGGTACAGACCAATGCCAAGGGATGAAATCATACCGAACTATAATCTACCCTAATTTGTCAATGTTCTTGTTAAGGATAGCTGTGTTTACCACCAGATCATCTCATTTTAGCCACATATGTTATGTTAGCTTTGTTTTCACTACGAATTATTACCACTCTTAAGGGGACTTGCACGTAACAAACTTATTTTTTCAAAGCAATATTTCTCATCAAAGATAAGAAGGGAACCCTCTTCAATTATATGAACTTTAGTGGGGTATCAATAGCTTATTCTAAGGTCTAAGCGGTTAGATGTTTGGTGTAGAAAACCTACATTTTAGTATCAATGATAAATTAAGTCTAAAGTTGAGTATTTCGTTTGAAGGAAGAGTATATACTTAAGCAATACAGCATACCCAGTGACAGTATACCATGGGATTTTGACCAGCTCACGACATATATGCACGGGTGATAGCGAGTGCATATATGAAGTGAACTGGTCAAAATCGAGTGGTAGACCATCGCTGAGTGTGTTTATTGCCATTATATCATAACAGTGTATTGACATTCTGGCACGGAACGTCAAAAAGACGATTTTGCTCTTGCCGAGAGCTCGCGTATTTACCACCCTTGTTATATAGCAAATATATCACGGTTCTTTTCGCGTCTCGACCTATCAGATCGCTCTAGATGCTCCATAATAGACTGGTGTGATATAATATACCATAAATGCCATCTTTGCATTATCTATCCTCATTTTATAATGGCAGGGATTAAAAGATTAACACTCAAATACAGTGACTACAATTATGGTAAGGAAATGTAAAATATCTGTAGTTCATAATGTGATAATTTTATTGCCAAACAAAAGAGTGGTTTTGTTTTATAGTATGTAAAGAACATAATGTGAAAATTTCATAAAATTTTACCAGGCAGAGTTTAGTTAAATTGTTTTGAAATCTAAAAATTAGGAGAAAAGAGTAGCTAGGAAATCAAATATTTAGCTTAAATTTGCATACATTTAAACTTCTTTCTCACCCAACTTATGACTGATTGAGGAGCTCGAAGGTGAACCCAAACAATATTTAAATCTTTGGTTCACAAATAACTTAAAATGTAATGAATCTTTGCAAAAAAGTGAATTTGAGCAAAATAGCTATGCGATGCCACCAAAAAATTTACAGCATGCTTGATCTCGTCTTGTCATTGTCTTTATGGCTTGATACGACATAGCCTGTCGTGTGTACGGGTTTTTGTTTTTGTTTTCAGTTTTTTTTTATTGTCACATTATCTTCTACAGCGTATTAGATGGTAATGATAGTACCGCCACCAATCAGTTTGCATAATCACAAAAATATTAAACGCCAGAAATACTCTCTGAACCCAGTTTTGCGATTTATTAACTTTTAACCAGTCTTTTGTGTGATAGCAGGCATGAATGTTTGAATGCTTCATAAACTTCAGAGCGTCTGAAGGGTCACTGTTACAGACATTTTAACAATTTGGTTATTGAGCATCGTTTTTTTAAGTTGAGCATTTACGCAGGTGACAATGTGCCTTACATTTTGAGTTAGATATTTTAAGAGTCAGCGAAGATTACGTAATTAATAGAACATGATTTGCCAATAAATAAAAAAAATCGACAGAGTAGAGGATTGGTCGCGATTTCCAAGTGCTTGATATTAAAGCGGGCAGTGCTACTCTTTCAAAAATACGCCATTAAGCTCAATTTCACTTATGTGATCGTCTTCAGTTTTACATGCATTAACATTCTGTAGTATTTGGGATGTCTGGACTACATTACACTATCGCAACAAACATCGTTGATATCTGACTCTCCATTTCTCTAGTTTTATCCTTAATTTCGTTCTCATTAATGTGCCACATAAAAAAATACTAACAAAAATAAACATATTAAAGCAGTATCCCCATATCAAGGATATCATACATAAATACATACTTATACATATATATGCATAGATTGATAGATAGATAGATAGATATATAGATAGACAGACAGACAGACAGACAGACAAGACAGATAGATAGATAGATAGATAGATAGATAGATAGATAGATAGATAGATAGATAGATAGATAGATAGATAGATAGATAGATAGATAGATAGATAGATAGATAGATAGATAGATAGATAGATAGATAGATAGATAGATAGATAGATAGATAGATAGATGGATGGATGGATTAATAAATGGATGGATGGATGGATGGATTAATAAATGGATGGATGGATGGATGGATGGATGGATGGATGGATGGATGGATGGATGGATGGGTGGGTGGGTAGATAGATAGATAGATAGATAGATAGATAGATAGATAGATAGATAGATAGATAGATAGATAGATAGATAGATAGATAGATAGATAGATAGATAGATAGATGTACATACATACATACATACATACATACATACATACATACATACATACATACTACATACATACATACATACATACATACATACATACATACATACATACATACATACATACATACATACATACATACATACATACATACATACATACATACATACATACATACATACATACATACATATAGGATGAACGTTGCTAGAAGCCACAGTATCTCCGCTTTTTTTATTTGCAACCCTTCCTTATTTTGAAACCTTTAATGAGAGACATTGGGCCGGTTTTTTCATCTTTCACTAAAATATTCCTGACAAAAGTTAAACTTAAATTGAAAATTGCACTTAAAAATTAAAACTAAATTGAAATTACACTTAATTTAATTTATGTGCAACATACATTTCTGTTGTAGGTTACCTTCTTACTTATTGTATCTATAGAAGGAATCATTCACTGTGACAAATCACTCAGTAATATCTACCTAAAAATCAGGCAAGCTGGACTCTTTGCTATTCTATTTCAAGTAAATTCCGTTTCTCTCTGTGGGCCATTTTTGTATTAAATCAACATATCCAATTTGTTTACTTTCTGTTTCCTTCTTTCACTACATTTCACTACATTCCCACTTTTTTATTCACCATCGACAGGAAAATAATTAATTATGAAAACTCGTACCAACTTGGCAACACTTTTCCAGTGATTCAAATCGACTGACAAATCTGGCACAACTTGTGCGTCATTTGGCCGAAATTTGACTGGAACTAGATATGAGTATGATATGAAAAATTCTGGAACACCTTTGATCACAAATATTGTCTGGCAGTGTAAAGTATTTAATATGTAATGCGTGGTTGGCACAGATGTAGGAGCGAAGAGCATTGGACTTATAACAGCCATTGTAGGGGCCTATCAAATAGTAGGGACGACAGTTGACATATGCAGAGGTGAATAGACGGCTAGAAACATGGCAGGTGAGTATAAATTCCTTTCATCACGTTTCTCTTCGCCGAGTAAAGATGATACGGCTTGCATCGCATCATAAAAGGGAGTTATATTTGTGTGGAGTGAATGATAAAAAATGTTTCTGTAGTTTAATTCATCATTATGTCTGCTAATTGTAATTTATAATCTTTTCCTTACTCTGAAAGACATAAATTACTGTTTTTTGCAAGTTTTGCAAAGTAGGAATGTACGCTCAAATGCATTGAGACCCTGTCGTTAAGGCACTCAATATCTTGTCACTCTTAACGGTTTTGACTCAGATGCCTTCGTTGGGTGACTGGGTACCGAACGTTGTGAGTTCGAACCCGATCGAAAATCTACCGAATTTTCTATCCCGAGCTGAAAGTTCTCTGCTGGTTGACGAAATTTTCCCCGCGGCTGTCTTTCGCCCAGTAAAGTGGTGTATTAAGTGCTCTGATAAATTTTTAGGTGCGATGTGAGATAGCAAGTATGTGAATGTGAGTGCTTCATTCAGTCAGAATAATTGTGACAACTTAGCTCGGTTATTGAACCACTCTTTTTCAAGGATGGGGATTAGGCCGAGCGGTTTTTACTGTGGTGTCACTGCGTGCCGTACGTAGTGAGTTCGAATCAGATGGAAAATCTACTGAATATAGTGGCCGCCTACTGCTTATTAAAACTTGTTTTGAAATCTAAAGAATTATTCCTTTGTCATTTTTGTATCGTATGAGTTCGACTGCACGTGTTAGCTGAGTGAGCAATGTGTGATTTCATGTACTGAACATGCGTTAAGAACGTAATACATTCCTATTTCGAGGGACACAGACAATTACAGCTAAATGTTCCGATCCAAGTGTACTACTTCCAAGTATGGAAACATTATAGCGAAGATTCCCTATATTTGATGCAGGTTTTTAGAATATTTGCAAAAATGTCCTTTTTCTGCTGACTTGGATAATTTACTGATTCCCCAAACACCTTTTATATAAGAATTAAAATGTGCTTGTCTAGTCGGAGTTACTAACATATGTCAATGCAATGGGGTTTTCTGAACGTGAAGTTCAGTACAGCTTGTTATATCTTAATTGTTAAGTGTAATTGGATAAAGTTAGTTTGGGCCCGGTTGGTTCTCATCCGAGTTTCTTTAGGCCCAAATGCCGATAAACATAATTGTTTGCAAATGTTTCAACTTCTAACCAGCTTCTACATCACATCATAATGGGGAAGGGGAATTAGAAATTTGACTGATTTATCCATGTTCTTATGAATAAGCCTCTTTTTAGGATGTTGGATGATTCTGTTACTGCCATCTCCTTCAAGCATGATATGTAGAAAGCTAATGATTACGAAGCCCCCACCTCAAATTTGAAAAAAAAGGATGTATGTCTCATGATGGTCTTATAAAATGTTAAGCTTTGACTTTGTTACCAACTTCTTTGCTTTTCCATCTAAAAAAACAGTTCGACAATTTATTGGCGTATGTCTACTGGCAACGATGGTGATGGTCACATCGCAATACTACAGATCACTATGGATCAAACGTGCACAGGAGAAGCATGGTGCTCTAGAAGCCAATCAACATTCCCCATTACCGCCTCCTCGGTCATTCCAAAAACAAACCGGAACGATTTTTGATGACAACAGATTATCTGTGGCAGCATCTGGCACTCCAGAGGGTTTAACCAATGGTAAATCGTCTAAAACAACTGGCTTATCTCCCAGTGACGTCAAGACACGTTTGCTGATAATGGGGCGCATGTCTTCAGCTTCTTCCGCGACTGCAAGGCTCTTTTCTCTACGAGAAGATGTTTTCTATCTCGGAGAACCGGGACATATGATGTTCAAAACGATCTTCCATAAAGATGTCCACATGGATAGCAGAGATTACGTTGACGAAATGCAACAACAACTGTGCCAGTTCGTGGTAGATATGTTTAGCTGTAACTTTTCCTCGCACGGCTATGTTGTGGATACCCTGAATGAGAAAAAAACTGTACAGAGGAAAGGGTAGCTTACAAAATTTAGATTATCCGATAACTGAGGTTGTGCTTACTGATTTCTGTCAATCGAAATCTCATATCATATCATATCCAACATACTTCGCTTTAGTGATATCACAGAATGCTTGCCCACTTTTCAGCAGAACAATGTAAAATTTATCTTTTTGGTTCGAGACCCGCGGGGATTGGTCACGTCTCGACTGCGCCGGTGGGGAACAATTTTGGCAAAGGTCAATGATGAAACAAGCGATAAATATTGGCCCGTTGCAAAAATGGTCGAAGATCACTGTGCCTGGCTTGACAAGGTGTTTAATTTATTGGCGGATGGTCCTAGATGGTTTAGGGAGAACTCCATGTTGGTTCGTTTTGATGATAAGTGCATGTACCTCGGAACCATCGACCAAGCTATCTGTGATTTCGTTGGAATCACAGCACCTTCTCCAAGCTCCTTGATTTCCCAAAGCTACAACGAATCAGCAATAAACTGGCTGATTGCCCACAGCTATGAGAGAATGAAAGCAATACAAGATTGCTGCCCAGAACATATATACAATGAATTTGGGTGGTTAATGATCAACAACAAGAAGGAATTTGAGCAGGCAAATACGTCATGGTACAGACCAATGCCAAGTAATAAAGTGACATTAAACTATAACCTACCACAGTTTAGCAATGCCATAATAATGCGTTTTATAGATGAAGGAAGGTTATTCCCATGTTAGCTTCATCTATTTACTTCGTGATGAGATTAAAATTATTTATTCCATGCATTGAAATGTAATGCTGCACATATATGTATCTATTCTTCCATTCGTATATTCTATCATATACATAGATAGATACATAGATATATAGATACATAGATACATACATACATACATAGATACATACATACATACATACATACATACATACATACATACATACATACATACATACATACATACATACATACATACATACATACATACATACATACATACATACATACATACATACATACATACATACATACATACATACATACATACATACTTATGTATGTATGTATGTATGTATGTATGTATGTATGTATGTATGTATGTATGTATGTATGTATGTATGTATGTATGTATGTATGTATGTATGTATGTATGTATGTATGTATGTATGTATGTATGTATGTATGTATGTATGTATGTATGTATGTATGTATGTATGTATGTATGTATGTATGTATGTATGTATGTATGTATGTATGTATGTATGTATGTATGTATGTATGTATGTGTACTTACAGGTGTATGTATGTATGTACGTGTACTTACAGGTGTACTTAAACAACGTATTCAGCAAAACAAAGGAATTATCCAAGGGTGCCCTTGGTCAGTGATTGCATTTGACCAGGGAATCGATAAATGGCTGCGATGGATGGAAATGCCCTATGGTATGGTCCGTACACCGAATCTAGTGTAAGGCTCTGTGGATGATGTGGACTTTGTCGCAACATCAGAAAAAGAAATGGGGGATTTAGTTACAAAGACTGACGCATTCATAAACGCGAGTGGGATAGAAGTGAAACATCGCAAGTGTGGTATCCTCCATGGCCAGAGAATCGGTAATACCTGGAAAAAAGAATTCATTGACCGTTGACACAAGGGTATTCATTCTAAACGCCCAAATACCAATGTGTAACCGAAATCAAAATTACACATATCTTGGGTTTGATGTAAACATGGAAAACTCGTGCAATAACGCACAAATAAACAATCTTATCGTAGAATTCAAGGAAACGATTGAAAACATAGATTCTTCGCTTTTACCGGTATCGGCAAAGTTATCAGCTGTTATCGTGATGTGTGTCTCTAAGCTAAACTTTTATTATCCAAATCTACATTTCACAGAAAGAAAATCTGATGGAATTGTGAACTACGCTAGGCATTGGATTGCCTTGAATACACCTTCTACAAGATCATTCTTCTCTACTCCGAAGTCAGCAGGAGGGGTAGGGCTTATTAATCCACGTATAATGTACTACGCTAAACATCTGTCATTTTATCTATCAGTATTGAACAATAATGACCCTAATGTACGCCAGGCAGCGAGACTATCACTAAGATTGCGTATGGAAAAGCGGAAGGTTCAAACAACCGATGACTATCCAAATTTTGCATGATATGCCATCAATAATCGTGGCTGCATTGCTAAGCAGTCGAAAGTTAATTGACCAAAATCAGAGTGGCTCGTACTGTGTAAAATGTGTAAACGCGAGTGCATTTCCGTTTCCAGGAATGATGACAAATTCATCTTTGAGATGGAAATCGATCAAGATATATCACTCGGCGGATAAATTTACACAATGTACAAACAACATAAACTGTGTGGAATATGACCAGGTCTGAGCAAGCAGTCGGGAGACGAAGTCGTCTAACATTATAAATGACTACTTTAGTCTATACTAATATAATAGACAGTGGCTAATACAGTGAAGCATAGCACTTGGGTGAGAGACCGTACATAGAGTCCAGTGACGTGAAGTGTCTCTGTTGAGGGTGGAAAAGTCTCTGATTAGGGAAGGCGAGGTTACCGTAGATAAAGCACTTTCGGCTTGAAAAGTATCTATGAGTCACGAGAAAGGCACATGATGGATCAGACATATTGTCTTAGCAGATGGAATCTCTGGTTGGTAAAATAAACAGTGATAGGAAGCGGTGCCTCAAAGCTTAGTCTTAGAAGGAATGCTATCTGAGTATCTATAGTAAGACACTGTACTAATACTGACGTAATACAAGAATATGTTTCCTAACATAAACTGAAACAGTACGAAGCTGAATTCAGGGCAAAATCCTCACAGGGGAGAGTGGTTAGAGAGGCTGGAAAAAATCATCAATCAATTTCAGCTACATATCTCAATAACCACAACAAGATTGATGACAAACTCAGATCATTTGTAGCGAGAGGTGGATTGCAACTCCTGCAGTGTGAAAGCCTGTTATATATTTACTATCCATCTAATCACACAAAATTGTGTATAAATCTGTCATCACCCCTCTTAAACTGTTTCGCATTTTTGAAACGGATGCACAAAATTTAAGCAATTATACCAGCAAAGACAAAACAGAGTAGTTAATTTACTTTATCAGAAGATGTCAGAATGTAATCAAAACAAAGAATTATTTAAAGACAAAGTACTTACTCATAAGCTGGTCAAAAAATATGTTGAACAAACATTGCAACATCCACACACAAGGCCAGACATAGTTATTATTGACAGAGCAAACAGACAAGCAACGCTCGTAGAAATAGCTGTCCCCTTTGATGCACATGTCTCAAGTTGTTACCAGTCAAAGTTTGATAAGTATCATCCTCTTACACTTGAAATCAATAGCTTGGGATTTCGCTCTGAGATTATCGTACTTATTATAGGTAGCCTTGGTAACGTTCATCAGAAAGTGATAATAGGTCTCGTTAAAACTGGGTTAAGGAGAAATGATGCCAAATTCATTACTGAATTTTGCAGTCTGAGTGCCATTAAGGGTTCTAACACGATTTGGAAAATATGGTGCTGGAAATACAATGTATGAGGTTTCCGTTTCGATCGAATTGACTTCGCTGTTCACGTTCATGTACATACATACATACATACATACATACATACATACATACATACATACATACATACATACATACATACATACATACATACATACATACATACATACATACATACATACATACATACATACATACATACATACATACATACATACATACATACATACATACATACATTCATACATACATACATACATACATACATACATACATACGTACGTACGTACGTACGTACGTACGTACGTACGTACGTACGTATACATACATACATACATACATACATACATACATACATACATACATACATACATACATACGTACGTACGTACGTACGTACGTACGTACGTATACATACATACATACATACATACATACATACATACATACATACATACATACATACATACATACATACATACATACATACATACATACATACATACATACATACATACATACATACATACATACATACATACATAGATGTAGGTCATTTTCCCCCACACTCATGACCTTAGTTTAATTAATCTAAGAAAATTCTTAAGGTCACTCTCCTTCATGACCTTGAAGTCATGTTTAAACTTTCTGGAAATTCAATTAGTCACAAGTGGAGGTATTTTAGAGCAGTAATTTGCATATCGATAGAAGTTTCAGATTGTTCTTATATTCTCTTATATAACCATTTAAGTATAATTACTGGGGCGGCGCATTTTCAGTCACACATTTGGGATCTTGTCACCTGCGTGTTACTTCAAGACTTTGGAATCTCCAGCAGTATTAATTTTAAGACTTTTCAAGACCTTCAAGGCAGCGCTGGATTTATTCTGTAGACTTTGCGCAACCTCAAGCGTGCAAGCAGTCAAGGGATTGTTCACTTTGTCTCATTGTCTGAAGAAATAAAAATACATGGTTTCCACACCAACAATAGATGGTTATACATTGTGAACAATTTTAGTACATGCTACATCCATTACGGTAGACCAATGACTGCAGTATTGGGATGGTACAAATACAGACTACCTGATTGCTTGACTGATTTCAGAACTATATATAGAGGAGCATAAATACAATCTACCTAGATCGTTGAATGATGATCATAGCAGCAAGGTAGGATGAATATAGGCTACCTAAAACTTTTACTGATAGTCGGAGCATTAGGGTATTACAAATACTGGCTACTTTCAGATGAAATGCAGTATTGGGGTAGTATCACTACAGTCTACAGCCAAAACAAAAGTGACACAACGACACTGGTACATTCAGCGTCACTTTAAAAATACAGTAGTGACAATCATCTTTGGTGATGCTGCCGTGTACTGGTTACCAGAATGACTTTTGGAGGCGCTGTCATATCATAGAAGGAATATTTTCATTTCATTTCCATTAATATGTTCCGTTCTGTTCAACACGCTTTAGTGAGAATGGCCCGGCATTCTAAACAAGTCAATGACAGAGACATCTTTCTGTGATAGAAAAAAAAATCCCTAGCAAGGGCCCCTTAGGTGCCTAACGATATTTGTAATGCACACATCATCAACGGGAATGGGAACGGCGGAAATGACCCTTTAATATCTGTAAAACTGACGTTGATTATTGCCAATGAAATGAGCGTTTCTGAAGAAGTGTTAAACTCATTCAAACGCGTTGAACGGACATGTTAGGAGGAAATATACTTTAAAATTTGTAACATAGTAGTGGTTAATACGAACATCATTTAAGAACGACATTTATGAGTGTTTATACTTTTTTCGGGATATTATTTTATATTCCCCTGACTGGCTCCAATCTTCAGCTGTGTCCTTGTTGACATGTATAGCCATACCCGTCTTAGAGTTACTGTCCAAGAAAGATTTGACAAACTAATTCGGTATTTGAATTGCCAATTTAACAGTGATAATCAGCAAACAAAAACAACAATTATTGTATGATCGTCAATAGATACAGAATGCACATTCTATGACTTGTTAGCTTTGTGTTAGTTAACAGGATTGGCGTATTATCTCCAGATGTCAATGAACCTGGCCATGGAGGCAGTGCTCTTGGGAGAAGCCCAAGATGTCAGTTGTATATTTAAGGAAGATGCGCCTCGGGAATTAGATATTCAGAGTCTCAAACTTTTACAATTCTTTTCTGATATACAACTTGTTGGATTCATTTTAAAGCTCTTGGTCTAAAAAAAATTCATCGGATTAGTTTTTCGAAATTCGAAAATTGTATTTTTCCAGACCGAGGTAACACAGGGATTACGGCCAATTTGAATTTTAAAAAATCGGTAAATATTTGGTTATTTGTTTCTCAAGTACAAAATTTGCACCGTGACCCCCAGATTTGTATTCTTGATTTTTAAAGAGTATGATTGCCAGATTCTTTAAAGAAATTTTGAGCAAGCGTTTCAGTCTTTCGCTTTCGAGGCGCATACTACTTTAAGTTTACCCGTACATTTGCATATTAAATGAACTTTGTAATTAGGTATATAACTCTGAAATTACGGCACTCAAGTCAGTGAAATCTGGTACAGATATTGATCTGAAAAATATCTAATTGTACAGAGAAGCATCTGGCAGTGTCAAGTTAATAAATAGCTCATTTGCATATTTTATGAAGTTTTGTAATTATTCATATAACTCCGAAATAACTGCACCAAATGTGATGGAATCTGCTGCAGATACTGATCCGACAGATATCTGATTGTGGTGTAAAGCATTTAGTTGTGTGGAATAATTAAGGGTTCAATTGCATATTTAATGAACTTTGGAATTAGTGATATTACTAAAAATTACAGCATTAAATTTGATGAAACTTGCTAGAGACATTGATCTGAATAATATTTAATTGTGCTATGAAACATTGAATAGTGTCAAGTTAATTAAGGGCTCGTTTGCATAGTCAATGAACTTTGTAATTAGTTATATTACTCTAAAATTACAGCATTAAAAAAACGAAACGTGCTACAAATGTTGATCTGATGGATATCTAGTTTTCCCATGAAGCATTGAGCAGTATCAAGCTAACAACAGCTAATTTGCATATTAAATAAAGTTTTGTAATTAGTGATTTAATTCTGAGAGTACTATGCGAAATTGATAAGACATACATATAGTGATGTAACAGATATCTGATTGTTCTGTGAATAGTACTGTTGTAAAACACGTAAGCACAGTTAGTTCACATCTGGTATATAATTTCTAAGCATTCCCACTGATATGCTCATCATACATGAAGTATTAATACAACAGTTTGGATACCATTTTATTAAAATTTTGTGCAGCCATGGTAGCCATCGTTTAACTCTTGATATAATAATCTGATGTACTCCCCACACAAGGGATGGATGTACCACTACATCATTTTTTATTCAATCGGTATCGCCATGGTTACATTTATTGCTGTATATTTAATACTAGAATAAAACTGAGCACCACGTCGTCGCTCTGTTAATATATGTTTCTACGATAACATTTGTGGAAAGGGACATTCACTATAGCCTTTTAAATATGTTCACTTGTTGTTCTGGAAACCATGCATTTTCTAATTCTTCAGCATAGTGAAGATCTAAAAATATATTATTATTCTTATTCGGCAATTTGGCGAGCTGTATATGTAAAATTAATCGTTGACGAGTTTAAGATAGATTTAGAGTTAAGTTTTCGACAAAAAAATGAAGAAAGGTATAGCGACGCGCTGACCATCAACGTTCATTGATGGGCACGTGTTTATTCGAACAAAGGGATTCCATGAAGTTCAATCATAAAATAATGTAATACGCCTTGCTTAAGTATATAAGACAAAACGAGTGAATTTCCTCTGTATCTGTATGCTAACATATACTTCCATGTATTGTGAACAATACAGGATATTTAAATTAACAGGAAAAAACAGATGAAAATAAGAAATCTTGCTCGTTGTACGTTTCAATGTATTCATCGATACCAATGTACATTCAATGACTTCATTATGGTAACATTCATCCGACAAAAAAATTTGGAAATAAATTTCGAATCAAGTACATGAGGAATTAGATATACCAAACAGCAATGTGGTACAGATAATTAGCGAATTTGCTCAACATCGTGTAAGTCACCCTTGTGATTTAGACAGGTCACAGTTCGCCGGCTGCACTAACTTGTCCCATTCGAGGTGATGTACTCAACTTTGTTCTGGAACTAATTCAGGATAACTGGATAGTAAGATGTCGGGTTAATCTTCAAATGTAAGCTCGTCTGCTTCTCTTTTTAAGTCACACATCTGTTTTTATGAGTAATTTGTAATATTGCAACATTCAGCTATAAGTCACCTAACACTTTTGAGAAATTTAAAAAATATGAAGATCCAATTATCCCAAATCGTTCCAATCGTGTTTACTGTAAAGGTAAACAGTTTGTGTCTTAGTATATTTACCATCAGTTTGTGGCTTACATGATGTATTCCACAGTCGCAGCTTTTCATGAAACAGTCACCAATTTCCTGGCCCATTTTAATCCCAAAAATACACCAGTTCGGTATTATTTATTTTCATCAATGGTTGCAGCTATCCAGAGCATTACATCACCACCGGTGATGTGGGGCCTTGGCCAGAGGTTACGGCGTTTGCTAAAGATAAGTTTCAATAACGGGTTTATTAGACATATGTAATAAACGTTTTCATTTAAACTGAACCTATCATCACTAAGACAATTGCTGTGCTGTTGCATGTTTTGGTTTTATGATATTAATTGATTACATTACGCTTGTAAAAGGTTGAATCTTTCTTCATCGGCAGTGGAATTCATAATGTCGTAGAATCATCAGGGAAAAGTCGCTATATGCCAAAGTTCTAAAGATTTAAATTATTTAACAGGCTGTAGTTCGAGGCCCAGGGTCCGTGAAATACGCAATGACGTGCTTTATTTTTATTGGAAGGAGAATAAAATAATTTCTGCTGTGTTCAAGCTTAGTTTGCTGAGCTACTACCCGGTTAAACATAACCCTTTTTTGTTTCAAAATGCGTGCTGATAGCCTTAGTCATGGATGGAGAGCCTCATGATCTTGGTTTTACAACGACGGTCTACATATTTATAATCTTCAATTAAGTCATGATACTACACGTATCATTAACAAAGAAGTCCTACCGCCGACGTAAGAAATTTAAAATATTCCTGATCATAGTACAATCGGTGAAATATGGTAAAATTGTTTTGCCTGTCTATATTCCTTTAAGTCTGGATAAACACGAATTGTACGGCATACACGCAAAGACAATATAAACAGCAACTTGTCCATCTCCTAATAGCAACAAACCATAACGTATCGAGAACATAATTTCTTACCCTCTATTGAGGAAACCAAGTGTTAATCTTAACAAAGGACGTTAAATCATAGATACTCGAATTGAGAGCTTATATGGTAGACTAACGCCTACGGCATTAAGTTGTAGGAATACAAAGGCGACCTCAACGGTTAAAGTAATCAGTCAAAAAGGTACATGCAGCTACAAGTTTGACCACCAATCACAATTACCGTCGATTTCGCTGGAATAGCAGTAGTCTTCAGAATTACCATTTATTAAAACATCATTAGATGGATATCATAATAGGAACATGTTCAATCGGAATCGCGTTTTTGCTCAACATAGCAGTTCAATGAAAACAACTACAGCAACCTTGGTTAAGAAAAAAAAGCAGAGCAAGGGGGCCCTTTCTTATTCAAGGTGTTTTTGTACAGTATAAATTGCAAATAAAAACCGAGAGATGGCGTTTTAATAACGGAAATATCCCTCTAACCACAGAATTCATAAGGCACATTGAATGCATTCAAAATATTTGATCAGAAATTAGTGAGTACAAAAATTTTAAATCATATTACAGTAAGGATGAACATTGCTGTAAGGCAAAGTGTCTGCGCCTTCATACAATATCCACTTATATCCATCAACTCTCAGTTGCTACAACGTTTAGTAAACGTGTATCCTATACAGCTATGTCACCATTGATATGTCCTAGAATTTTCATGTACATTCGCGAGAAATTGCTAGGCAAACTGTAGCTTAAAAAGCCTCCCATCTGACGTCTTTGTTTTAATTCAAAGAAGACGCTTAAAACAACGGAGTTTATTGTATTGAGTTATTGAACTTAGCAGTGTTGTTTTTTCCGCATTGTTTCTATTCATTTCACGGGATAGGCATGTAATATCTGCACTGATTAATTTACCACTTCATGATTTCTTATGTTGTCATGCCAAGCACACAACAACATCCACCTTTACAAGTGTAAAAAGGATGTAACATTAGTAATGACAGAAAGTATGACATAACTGTGAAAGTCTCGCATATTTGGTCTTCAATATAAAAAGCAACTATCGACTTAAGGGGGCGCTGCATCTTACAAAGCGTATTTTTCTCTAAAATTACTCTATTTGCAAATATTCGTTCAATTGTAATTAATATGTAACCAAATATCAAAATATTGTTTGGGTTAACCTTTAGCTGGTCAATCAGTCGTAAGTTGTGTGATAAAGAAGTATTGATATATGCAAATGTATGCAAATCACCCAATTTCTTGGCTTCGTTTTCCTCCCAATTTCAAATGTCCCAAAATTTAACTCCACTCTGGCAGGGTTAAATTTTCTGAAATTTCAAATTGTGTTCCCTAAACAGTATATTACAAAAATAGTTTTGGCGATAAAGTTCTTACATTTTGAAGAAGAGGCATTTTAGTTTTGCTAATCATGATTTTAATCTCTTTTTTGAGTGTCGGTCTTTTCAACCTTTGTCATTTTAGAATGAGGATAGATAATGCAAAATAAAATAATCATTTTTCCTACATATAATCTTCTTTCAAGTGACATATTACATTTCAGAAAATAGCGTAAAGTTTTTGACTTACATTAATTTTTATCAGTGATACCAAAATTCAGTTGTTTTATCCAAAATATACACCCACTTCATCCTTCGAGTGAACTACTGCCACCACACTAAACTTTAAAGTCTCTGCTTTTTGAAAATATATAGTATGAGGGGAATTTATTGTCAGTTTTGAAAAAGACTGTGTTCGCAACATGCAATTCAACCTTAAAGTAGAATGTTTGCAATATTCATGCCATAAGCCAAGTAAATACATTTCATGGAAAACATTACGGATCTCCTAATGAAGGTATGATCACTGTATCAAGGTAAATGATAGTCATTTATTCATAAGCAATACATATTCGTCAAACTATAAAAAATATACTATTTTTATAAAATCTCAATGTTGGCACAGTGAGAAGATAATTATCAAATTTTATCGCCAACACCGAAAAAGAACTTTCAATGACAAAATGTGAGACTCGGAGGACTCTAGTTGTCAATGTTAAAAAACCACTACATTCAAACTAAAGTGGAAAAAGTTCTCCCCCCAAAATCTGAAAATGAACATCACTCCTTTCATTGCGACCAGAGGTAGTTACGCAGAGCCTTTCGATGATAACGTAAGGCAACAGAGCAAACACAAACTAATAACTGTCCCAAAACGTCGAGTTAAAGTCATTATTCTGCGGTCTACATTCAGGTTTGAGCCACTCCATTAAATGCAACCACAACTATGCCACACACGATAAAGACATTGAAAATCTGTATGCTTTACTTTAAAAGACGTTGGCGTTTTAGGTAGAAAAACTGTAAATCTATTGAACAGTACTGTCGAAAATTAAATCTTGGTAGAACATCTGTACGTTGATCTGATGATGAGTGTAACCAAAATGGTAAAATGACGTTCTGTATTACAATACATTGGCTATAAATTCGAAAAACACCAACTAAAATATACTACAGAGAAGATGCATATATTTATCGAATTAAAGATAATCCCGAGGAAGTCAGAGTTCAATGTACGTTGTTACGACAGGTTTATCGTCATTAAGACAGGAGAGTAACGACAATCGAAACTCGACAGTGTTAATAACTTTGAATAAATGTTTAATCGCAAAAACACAAAAAGTAACATAATTATATATCATTCATTTCAAGTTGTTCACTTTTCCCAAATCTCACAAAGCTCCTTTCTATATAAATGTGATAAATTGGACACAAGATAAATCTAAAAATATGACACTTCACTATAAACACCCACTAAAATATGAAAACTGCAATTTCACCCCAAAGCCCTCATACGTGGTGTTATGATTTAACTGTGGAGTAACGTTATTAAGTTACAGAGTTGCCATCATGGCGCCAACAGTATATCAATGCATAGTGAAGTAAGCAAAAGTCGATGTCACGGTAAATTTTATTTGATTTTGCATCGCTTTTGGGTAACTAAAACACGATTGGAACTAATTTGGGATAATTGGATGGTGAAATAATATCGAATTAATCAGAAAATGTAAGCTCATCGCTTTTCTTTTTAAGTTATACTCTTTTATGTCAAGCGTGGAATTATATTTACACTGCTAGCCCCATTTATGATACATTTTGATACCTTTCGGTTAAATGTGCCTGGCTGAAATTATATTGAAATATTCCAAATGTTGTGAAATATGCCCTTTGCTTAAATGTTTTCTTTGCATCTGTTCTACCTGTAGAGGGAATCATTCAAACTCACTATCTACATAAAATCAGGCACGCTGGACGTACAGATGTATTTCAACAAGTCGACTTTCGTTTTTCTGTAAGCCCTCGATGTAATGAATCAACAGATTGATAACATTGTGTTTCCTCCTTTCTCTACATTCAGACTGTTTTATTTTTGGCCCTTGACATAAAAATAATTAGTTGTGAAATAGGCCATTTCCTAAGTTGCTGTAAAATTTGTACCGATTTGGAAACGTCATTTTCACTCAGGATATTCATACGACTGATCGACCTGTCTCAACTTCCACGTCATTTGGTTGAAATTTGAATGAAAATGCAAATAAGTGTAATTTCAGAGATTCTGAAACACCTTCGACCACCAATATTTCAAGCTAGTGGAAGGTATTTAATTATGTGATACGTGGTTGGTCCAGATGTGGGGTCGAAGAACATAGGATTTATAGGGGCCTATCAACTGAACGGTGACGAAAGTTGACACATGCAGAAGTGATAGGCGGCTGTGAAGATGGGAGGTGTGTATGCATTCCTTTTATTATAATTCTCCTTGCAGAGTAAAGTTGGTATGGCTTACATCCCATGATGAAAGAAAGTTGTATTTATGCGGTGTGGTTGGTAAAATCGTTAGTATAATCAAATTCATCAGAATGTCTACTGCTGGTAATTCATTACCTTTTAGAATTCCTTGGTTCAAGAGACACCATTTTCTCTTTTGGAAACTCTTGAATATTGGAGATGTACACTCTACGGCAGAATGCATCGAGGCACTCAATATCAGACCACGCATCACTGGCCTACAGCTTCTTTAAATTGTATTGAAATCTATAAAAAATGTAATTCTATCGTCGTTTTTAGGTATTGTATGAGTTCGACTACACGTGTCGACTGCATACGGAGTTTTTTCGTTCTTTCATTTTCTCATTGAGAAACTAGCGTACAGTTTAAACGAGCAATTTATAAAAAAACTTTTTTTATATCGGATTATGTATTCCCTAATATTCGTAACATACTTTAGGAACACAAAAAAAAACTGGTAATTATGAAGCAAAAGGACAGAATTTATGTCTCCTGACTTAAAAATGTCTTTAAAATGTTATTATTTAACTGTTTTGCCCATTTTTTCGCTTTTCTATCTAAAATACAGTTCGACAATTTATCGGCGTCTGTTTACTGGCAACGATTGTGATGATTATTTCGCAATACTACATATCAATTTGGAACAAGCTCGGAGAAAAAGATTCATGGTGCGCCACAAACCTGTCAACTACCGCCATTTCCATCTCCAAGTCCATTCCAAAAACAAACGGGAGCGACTTTTGACGGCAAAAGGTTATCTATGGCAGCCTCTGGCACGTCAAAGAGCTTAAAAAATGGTGCATCGTCTAAAACAACTGGCGTGACTCCCAGTGACGTCAAGACACGTTTGCTGATAATGGGGCGCATGTCTTCAGCTTCTTCCGCGACTGCAAGGCTCTTTTCTCTACGAGAAGATGTTTTCTATCTCGGAGAACCGGGACATATGATGTTCAAAATGATATTTGGTAAAAACGTCCATATTGATAGCGCAGATTACGTTTACGAAATGCAGCAACAACTGTGTCAATTTCTAGGAGATATGTTTAACTGTAATTTTTCTTCTCATGGGTACTTTATGGATATTCTGAATCGAGTGAAACTTTACAGAGGAAAGGGTAGCTTACAAAAATTAAATTATCCAATAACTGAGTCTGTGCTTACAAAGTTCTGTCGATCAAAATCTCACATCATATCCAAAGTACTTCGCTTCAGTGATATCACAGAATGCTTGCCCACTTTTCAGCAGAGCAATGTAAAATTTATCTTTTTGGTTCGAGACCCGCGGGGATTGGTCACGTCACGACTGCGCCGATAGGGACCTATTTTGGCACAATTTAATGATGCAACAAGTGTTACATACTATCCCGTTTCAAAAATAGCACAAGAACACTGTGCCTGGCTTGACAAGGTGTTTAATTTATTGACGAATGGTCCTAGATGGTTTAGGGAGAACTCCATGTTGGTTCGTTTTGATGATAAGTGTATGTACCCAGCTGTCATCAATCAAGCCATTTATGATTTCGTTGGAATTGCAGCACCATCACCAGGCTCACCGAGTTCTCAAAACCACAACGAATCAGCAATAAACTGGCTGATTGCTCACAGCTATGACAAAATGAAAGAATTACAAGATTATTGCCCAGAACGTACATACAATGACTTTGGATGGTTGGTGGTCAACAACAAGAAGGAGTTTGAGCAGGCAAAAACGTCATGGTACAAACCAATGCCAAACAATAAAGTCACATTGAACT